>NC_092351.1:69747251-70056001 GCF_963676685.1 Mytilus edulis
ATTGTACAGTACTTTGCGTTTGTTGATTCCATTGCTACTACAAATATTTGTTTTTCTCCATTTTGTAAGAAATATCAAGTGGATACATGTATCTATACTCGGACATAAAAATCAGTCACTTGATAAAACATCAGAATAGAAAACATACAAAACAAATGTAGTAGTATTACAATCAACACAATACAAGTCTAAATAAGATAAAAAAAAAACACAGGTTATTTTAATACTAAAATTATTTTTCCATCAATATAAAAAAAATTGTCATTAAAAAAAAATGAAAATAAAGTATCATCGACATCTTCCTATTATAGTCTTGATATGTAAGTTATCAGTGTCACAACCTGACACAGTGAAAACTAAAAAAAAACCCGCTTTTTCATACATTTCTATGTACGGCTTAAAAACAACTTCAATAACAATTCAGTGTTAAAAATTGAAAACAAAATCTGTGAGGTTCACATCTTCGTTACAAAATTGAACACGCAGTTTTGAAAAGAGCTGTTACTTGGCAATCCCCGATATTTTCCTTCTGGTTTTGAAACATTAAATGCATTTTCTGTATTTTCAATGTTAACTTGCTCAGGAAGGATTGCACGAGTATTGGTTAATGGTTTGGGATCCTCAAGTTTTATCTGCTTATTAGATGGATTCAAAATGTTAGAGACATCTTTTAGCATAGAATCCGCCGGTCTTTTGTAGGTACGAACAGCCTTTTCACTCCTGTGACCTGTTCTATCCATTATCATCTGCTCACTGACTCCTGCTTGGTACAATCTAGTTGCAAGTGTTCTTTTCTTCATAGACATTAACTGCCCATTTTGTGGTTTTCTTTGTGTTTTGTTCTCAGCATCTTCAATAAGTGTATCAATTTCATTGTCTGTCATTTCTGCAAACCTTGATTCGACTCCTTGTTCCTGATCTTTAGGTTCTTCATCCTAAAATAAGATAATATCACATAATTTAACACATGGCAGAGGCAAAATCCGGCAGTGGCAAATATTTCATGAATGTTCCGGATGAGAACAATTAAACAATAAAACTAGTCGGAAGTTTCCGCAAATGATTATATCAAGGGTCTAAGTAGCAGATCCAGAACTTTTTATTTAAGGGGGAGGGCTGACTGACCTAAAAGGAGGGGGCGCGGATCATGCTTCAGTGATTCCCTATATAATTAACCATTTTTTTCACAAAAGAGGGACCCGGGACTCCATCCCTTGGATCCGTCTATGGGTCCAAACCTCAAATCATGCAATAATGGGTCTGCCGGTGGCAGATAATTCTAAAAAAAGACGTACCTTGACATTTTGGATCTTTCCGTTTTCCGAAGGAACTTGCAACCATAGATCTAAGTCTAGTCCTAGGTCAAATGAAACAGCTGAGGTGTTGATTAAATCTCCAGATGCATTCTCATCCATCACATTACTAGGAAACTCTCCAAAAAAGTCCTCTATATTTACATTTCTCAGTTCCATTTCATCCTCCAATGTTTCTAATACTTGTGATAAGATCATATCATCCTCCGATAATTCATGATGAAATCCATCCATTTCAACGTCTTGTTGGGCGGATGTGATTTATGCGGGAAAATTGTTGACGTCATGTGTTAAAACAGTTATTGGCCAATCAAATCGGTATATGTTTTAATTTGCACAGCACGAGATGACCCATTAACCCGAACTCCTTCGTCGTTCGGGTTAAACAGGGTCACTCGAGCTGTGCAAATTAAATCCCATATACCGACTTGCTTGGTCAATAACTATAACCTAAGGTACCTTTTTTCTGTTGAACTAATAGGTGAAAAAAAGATAATCAATTTGAATGCCAAAATAATGGCATTTTTGAATCGAAGTGAGATAATTTGGAGCTTTTTCAATGATTTATACATTTTAAAAGTCATCTGGGGCTAAAACGAATTGATTTTTTAAAATTATTTTTGTATTACATGATAAAGTTACAACTAATAAATTTATAAATAAAATTTGTAATAAAAAAGAATGTTAGATTTACCATCTTTCTTGCCATTATACATCATATTCTGTGAAACCGCCCTGAGGAAAGGCATAATTCGACAAACAAAATCTATATTATATTATAGCCTCGTTGGTCAACAATGTTATCTTTACGTTCTTAGTTAGTCAATGGTTTGAGTTTTTTTTTTTATTGTCGTACGATTGTCTCATTGGCATCCTTTTTAAAATGTTCATTATTAGTTGAGTGTTCCAACAAGTAAATACCTGTGACAGGAGAGATATTTAAACCACATTTAAGTTATTATTGGAAAATTGTACGTGCCAAATCACATGAATGACATACACATTTTGAAAACTGGTGAGACAGATAATTTCTGTTCTGTATCAGTAGCGATTAATCGTGAGTGACAGATAATTTCTGTTCTGTATCAGTACCGATTAATCGTGAGTGACAGATAATTTCTGTTCTGTATCAGTAGCGATTAATCGTGAGTGACAGATAATTTCTGTTCTGTATCAGTACCGATTAATCGTGAGTGACAGATAATTTCTGTTCTGTATCAGTACCGATTAATCGTGAGTGACAGATAATTTCTGTATCAGTAGCGATTAATCGTGAGTGACAGATAATTTCTGTATCAGTAGCGATTAATCGTGAGTGACAGATAATTTCTGTTCTGTATCAGTAGCGATAAATCGTTAGTGACAGATAATTTCTGTTCTGTATCAGTAGCGATTAATCGTGAGTGACAGATAATTTCTGTTCTGTATCAGTAGCGATTAATCGTGAGTGACAGATAATTTCTGTTCTGTATCAGTACCGATTAATCGTGAGTGACAGATAATTTCTGTTCTGTATCAGTACCGATTAATCGTGAGTGACAGATAATTTCTGTATCAGTAGCGATTAATCGTGAGTGACAGATAATTTCTGTATCAGTAGCGATTAATCGTGAGTGACAGATAATTTCTGTTCTGTATCAGTAGCGATAAATCGTTAGTGACAGATAATTTCTGTTCTGTATCAGTAGCGATTAATCGTGAGTGACAGATAATTTCTGTTCTGTATCAGTAGCGATTAATCGTGAGTGACAGATAATTTCTGTTCTGTATCAGTACCGATTAATCGTGAGTGACAGATAATTTCTGTATCAGTAGCGATTAATCGTGAGTGACAGATAATTTCTGTATCAGTAGCGATTAATCGTGAGTGACAGATAATTTCTGTTCTGTATCAGTAGCGATTAATCGTGAGTGACAGATAGTTTCTGTATCAGTAGCGATTAATCGTGAGTGACAGATAATTTTTGTTCTGTATCAGTAGCGATTAATCGTGAGTGACAGATAATTTCTGTATCAGTAGCGATTAATCGTGAGTGACAGATAATTTCTGTTCTGTATCAGTAGCGATTAATCGTGAGTGAGAGATAATTTCTGTTCTGTATCAGTAGCGATTAATCGTGAGTGAGAGATAATTTCTGTTCTGTATCAGTAGCGATTAATCGTGAGTGACAGATAATTTCTGTATCAGTAGCGATAAATCGCGAGTGACAGATAATTTCTGTTCTGTATCAGTAGCGATTAATCGTGAGTTGTGTTGTACTTTGATATTGTGTTGCTTGCTTATTATTGTTGAAGTCCGAGATTACTCTGACGTCCAACGGCTGTTTTGCCAGACAAGCTGGGGCCGTGGGACGTCAGAGCTCGTCCCATATAAAAAAAAGTGGATATTTGCCCACCAAAAATAGATGCGCTGCTTCGTCGCTTCTGGTGCCGACTGACGGCCTTGGAATTATATAAATCGGGCATCAATCTGTTCATTTTTCATTTATCTTTTCATTTATGTAAGTTTCACCTACCTGCCAACCTTTATTTTTCCATATTTTAACAGTTTTCACAGAGACCCATCGATTTCTGCATTTTGACTTTCACTTTCAAATGGACGTCAAGTTACGAGAGAGTTCGTGGCCTCGAAACTCAAACATGCAAATTTTGTAGGAGATCGATGTTTAACATTTAGTAGCCAACCACGATTTTTCACCTCCTTTACAGGAGATCGGTATTAAGCATTTAGTTCCGACCACGAGAACAATCGGAAGCTTTCGGACATTTAGATAACTTGCATCGTAAATGAACGAGGTGTTACATTATGGTCATTTGCATAAATCATCACTGTTTTCTCGTGGTCACGTGATAATCTTTGAAAATGAAAGGCAAAATGCAGAAATCGATGGATCTCTGTGAAAACTGTTAAAATATGGAAAATAAAGGTTCGCAGGTAGGTGAAACTTACATAAATGAAAAGATAAATGAAAAATGAACAGATTGATGCCCGATTTATATAATTCCAAGGCCGTCAGTCGGCACCAGAAGCGACGAAGCAGCGCATCTATTTTGGGTGGGCAAATATCCACTTTTTGATATGGGACGAGCTCTGACGTCCCACGGCCCCAGCTTGTCTGGCAAAACAGCCGTTGGACGTCAGAGTAATCTCGGACTACTATTGTTGATGATCAACCATTTGATTAATAGTGGCTGCAGTGCAAGCTTACGTTTACGTTTGAAATTCTCACAGCGACATGATTCATTTTTCTCTTTCCATTTAAATAGACTCTGGATGTTTCAGTTCCTTCTTTAGAGTGACAGGATTTCTTGGGTTGTGTCCTTTTCTTTGCAGCTGGTTCCTCAACTTGATTCCATAATACAAAAAAATAAGACAAGTTAATAACGTTATGTCGCCTAACGGTCTTCAACAGTATGCAAAAGCCAAACCGCATAGAATACTTTAAATGGCCCCGAAATGACAAAATTTTATATGAATTATTTCACATAGAGAAATCTAACGACATGAATTATATACAAAATAAGTGCTATAGTGCTGGTTGATGTTCCTAGTTAGGGGACGACCATTTCATATTCTGGGGGGGAGGGGGGGACAGGAGGATTTGTTTTTGATCGGTTATTTATTTTTGTAAACTAAGAGTACAGATTATTCATTTTCTGCACTATTGAAGTAAGATTTTTCATTTTCATTAAAGCACGGGACTGATTATTCATTTTCGCAACTATATTTATGATATTCGAAAACATACAATTGTTAAATGATTTGTTTATTATAAATGATACATGTACAATATATAGTCAAGTCATTATGTACCATTTAATCAGAATTAATCAGCATCCTCTGCAGAAATAAATATTTTATATTCCCATGGTATTCCCAACTGCATATACATGTATTGCATACATACGTAGTATTAAAGTTTGGTTGTAACTAGCTCTTTTAAAAGTATTGGCAAACATGTTTCGCCGAGCGAAGCGAGGCAAAATCTTTTTTTTAAGGGTTTTGGAGCCACTGAAGGCCCAAGAAGTTATAGAACAAATGATGCATAATCATGCTTTCTGTGTGTTCCAAAGACCCTTTCATAATCTGAAAAGTTTTGTTTTAATAATTTTTTGACAATATTTTGGTCTCAAAGCAAAATGTATAAATTTAGTGTAACTTGACTTTTAAAAGTTTCTAGGGACAACATCAAAACACCAATGTGCATGATAAAGCAAAAATGGACTTTCCATAGTAAAGTCTGTGGTTGCTCTTTTTTAAACTCATGATCAAGTTCATAAAAAAATAACTAGATTACAAAAGGAATGCAACACTAACAGAATACAGAAAGGCAATCAATGAACAAAAGACAAATAAATAAGAAACATTGATCCCGAAAAACCAGGGCTATGTCTGAGGGAAAACGCAGAACTTGCTTCTTGCAAGGCATTCGCCGTGAACACAATTTGATATGGAGACAAGCGTTTGGTTTTGACATTTCTTACATGAGGCATTTGCCTCAATGTAGTTAGTTACGGTCTTGTTAAAATAAAAGTGAGGTTAGGTTTCCTGAGAAATATACCTCAATTTTCAGACATTTCAAGTATATTTAAATTATATTTATACTTTTATTATTAAAAAAATTGAGAATTGTTTCCCGATTTTTTTTGAGAGAAAAAGATGAATTTATGAAGAATCTGGTGCCATCTCATACTTTCGATTAGACCTGCTGAGTTATTTATTTTCAATACATTGCAACTCAGGTAATTTATTTTCAAACTAACACAGAACAAACCATTTATTTTTGTGATTATCAAGGCTGAGTTATTTATTTTCAAAATCCTCCTACCCCCCCCCCCCCCCCCCCCCCCCCCCACCCCCCGAATATCAAATGGTCGTCCCCTTGTTGTCTCCCTTAATTTACCTAATGTGACCATACACATACATATTCGGTTTGTTCAATTGGAAGTTCCATTGTCACTTAGTATCACAAGAGTTGTGGTCACGAAGCGATACTCATTATGGTCAATTTAATAATAAGAACATACGTTTCAATTTCTTAAACAATTCTGTAGAAGCAGCTGATTTACACCGAGCATGTCCAATTGAACCTAAGTAATTTCTATGGCAACATTTCAATTTCAGACGAAACCCGAACATTTACCTGTTGGTGGATGTTAATCCAATAGATTATTAATCCGTATATTTTAACTAATTTGATTCGTTTAGGGGTGGGTATTCACATGTTAAACTATATTTTTGGAGGTAGACAGAAAACGGCGGATAGCAAAAAGCATATTGCACGGTCATTTTTAGAATATCTAAAAACCGATATATACGTCACGTAATGAATTTCATGATATTGTTAAAAAAGTTTTATTAAAAAATATCTATGATCGATTATTTGAAGAAAAAAAATCTTCAATTACATAACTTGATGTTTAAAAACAAACATTAAAAATTATGACATAACAAGTAATATGATATCTACAAATTTCCAACAAAATCAAACGACGATTTTCAAACAAATATGGTCGGAAATTAATAATATTTCCTCAGTCAATATACTTCTTTCAGGTCAATATATCCTTTTGTCGACCTCAAACAAAGGCTATAATTGTATAACATACCAGTGAGCGGTTGTTACCCAAAGATTGTTTGTATTAATAGACATTCAATTTTGTATTGTGGTTTTATGTAATAGTTATCCCATGATGACGCGGTGTGTCAGTGTAAGATCACCCCGATGACATACCAAGTCCGAAATGGGATAACTATTTTACATCCCAGCTGTTATAGATGATAAGACGAAAAAACATTTACAATTCATAAAACCTAGTTTAGAACGCCAAAAAAAACATCATGATATACTTTATATATAACTTTATAATGTATATCCGTTATGCCCCTGAACACGATTATTCAGGGACTGAATTTTTGGTTCTACCTTGCGAGTATGGTCTTGAGGAAACGATGATAGTCCGTCGGAAGGGGACGATAAATGGCTGACCCGTGTTAAGAAAGAGCCATATCTGCACGTTAAAGACACCCTTTTAGATATCGAAAAAGAGCAGGCTAATGCCGCTAAAAAGTAGCACTTGCACCCGCAAAGTGGAAAGGGATAAGTTGCAAAACTTGTTTCCCAATCCACTATAAATAAATATGTTTAAACTAACACGATGACTAAATATGAAACTACATGTATGTCAACTCGCCCACTGGCTAATCGATCCACACAAGAACGCCACTTTATAAAAAATCGCCCAAGTCTTGTTCACCGTCTCGCCCCACATTTGAAAAAGTGTAAAATCAAATATAACTATCAGTCTGACAACTCACTTATTTATAAAAACGGTTATAACCCCACTGAATAAAGGTCTGCCAACTCGCCCCACTTATGAAAATATCTTGCTTCCTTTAAGTATGTTAAATTACTGCTAGTTGGTTTCCAGTCGTCCTGCTGAAGTGGTATATGTCGTGGATTGATATACTAAAGGTCTTGTGTTCGAATCTCATCATAGGCAATAGATGTATTCTACAAAAATTTTGATAGATAGTCTTTTCCATATATTAATTAATATTGTAAAAAGATATGGGTGAAGTAGAAAAAAAAATAGGAAAAAAAATATGACATTCCATTTTCAAAAGTAGTTTCCGGTATTAAATAAATCGTTGTTATAATTATTTCCGTTTATAATGGATTTGAAATTCCCGCCAAAATGTTACAGAACAAAGGAAAGCATGCAAAACAAAGAAACTCAAGCTGGGGTGATCTGGTAGGGGTGATCCGGCTCAGATCACCCCTGGTAGAACAAAGGAGCTGGGATGTAATAAGTTACCTTAATTTGAAAGAGGTCTCAAATCTGACTGATTAACTGGAAAAACATAGACAATTTGAAATATCATACTTTAGTTGATGGTCGCTTTGCAAGTGACAACAAGTGCCACCAAAAAGCGTTGTAAATGAAAATCGTTACATGTTAATAAATCTGAGACATTTTAATCTTTAATCCATTTTTTATTGAATTTATTTCTTTCATATAAATTTTTATTGTAAATTTTATAAATAAGTTAATAAGACGTGATGTCACACAACAATAAACAATTGATTAGGGATTTTGCTATAAGGTGTTTTTTTCTGCTTTCAAAATGTTTTAGTTTGAACCCGACCTCAGGTTTTCTTAAAACAACCGGAAACTTTCCCGTATAAGATTTCTAATTATTACATCTAAAAAAAAACAAGGCCTATCACTTTTTAAGTTCTGTTATTTGTAAACTATCAATTTATAAACGTCTATCTATATCAACTTTAAATCTTGTTATTTTTAAACAGAGGAGCGAAAATCCCTAAGAGACAACTGAATCGAAGTATCAGGAAACAGATTAATTATCATTAATATATATGTACATGCTACTCATATAATTTCACAAACTTTCTTCTTTGTTCATTTTATAAAACTGAATATACATTTCAATTTTTCAATAGTAAGTATATTATATATTCTTAACTGTATATATATTTTATACTGTCACTATTATGCTTATCAATGCAATACATACAAATACATTTTTTTACACTGTATATATATGTAGGACGCTAAAGTGCGATCGTACTCTAAAGTGCGATGGTCACGATAAAGTGCAATGGTCTACGTTACAGAACGATGGTGTCTCACGCTAAAGTGCGATGCTTGTTTGTTTGCTTAAGTACGATGGTATATCACGCTAAAAGTGCGATTGGCCAAAAAGGTAAATAAATGTTAAGCAGCTTAAAACGTTAAAAAAACATATATGCGATAGGCTTTATAATATACCGGTAGGCTTAAGTGGTTGGTTTCTAAAGTTAAATGATCGACCACGTAATTATTGATAAAAAGGTAATTTAGGTTTCACAAAATACTATATTTCCTGTAAATGAATTTTCTATAATTCGGGCGTCATGGTTAGATATTGTGATAAATGGTTCAGCTTGCCGTTCACACCTTGTAGTCTATCACTTATGGGAACACCTCCCCTTACAATCGTCCTTGTAAATTACAAATTATTGTTGGAATATGTAACACTTATTTGACTTCCCATTTTTTTTATAAATGAGAGAGAAAGGAGATGTTCGCCGAGCTTAAATTTCTCCCTTTTTTGTAGCGACTACACATTTATGTTATATTTTCCTGCAATGTATAAACTAATGTTTTAGCGACAAAATTTCAACGGTGACTACAAAATTAACTGCCACGTATACAATTATTTAAATGCATCCGTCTGCTACCAATAGATACCTATGCGCAATTCTAATTTGTATCTATATAGTAAAAGTCAAAGTCAACTGCAGGACACAAGTCCTTTCCAAGCATCCGAAAAGAATCAACATAGTTGCTACTACCGACGAAACACGGTTAGGCCTGACATTAAGTCATGGACATTTGGTTTAAAAGTTGTAAATCAAAAATTCTTAATTTGTCTTCCGGCATTTTCATTTTTAGCTCACCTGGCCCGAAGGGCCAAGTGAGCTTTTCCCATCACTTTGCGTCCGGCGTCGTCGTCGTCGTCCGTCGTCGTTAACTTTTACAAAAATCTTCTCCACTGAAACTACTGGGCCAAATTAAACCAAACTTGGCCACAACCATCATTGGGGTATCTAGTTTAAAAAAAAATGTGTCCGGTGACCCCGCCAACCAACCAAGATGGCTGCCATGGATAAAAATAGAACATAGAGGTGAAATGCAGTTTTTGGCCTATTAATCAAAAACCAAAGCATTTAGAGCGAATCTGACATGGGATAAAATTGTTCATCAGTTCAAGATCTCTCTGCCCTGAAATTTTCAGTTGAATAGGACAACCCGTTCTTGGGTTGCTGCCCCTGAATTGGTAATTATAAGGCAATTTTGCTGTTTTTGGTTATTATCTTGAATATTATTATAGATAGAGATAAACTGTAAACAGCAATAATGTTCAGCAAAGTAAGATTTACAAATAAGTCAACATGACCGAAATGGTCAGTTGACCCCTTTAGGAGTTATTGCCCTTTATAGTCAATTTTTAACCATTTTTCGTAAATCTTAGTAATCTATTACAAAAATCTTTTCCTCTGAAACAACTCGGCCAAATTAATCAAAACTTGGCCACAATCATCTTTGGGGTATCTAGTTTTAAAAATGTGTGGCGTGACCCGGCCAACCAACCAAGATGGCCGCCATGGCTAAAAATAGAACATAGGGGTGAAATGTAGATTTTGGCGTATATCTCTGAAACCAAAGCATTTAGAGCAAATCTGACAGGGGTAAAATTGTTCATCAAGTGAAAATCTATCTGCCCTGAAACTTTCAAATGAATCGGACAACCGGTTGTTGGGTTGCTGCCCCAAAATAAGTAATTTGAAGGAAATTTTGCAGATTTTGGTTATTATCTTGAATATTATTATATAAAGAGATATTAAGGAAACAGCAATAATGTTCAGCAAAGTAAGATCTACAAATAAGTCAACATGACCAAATTTATCAGTTGACCCTTAAGGAGTTACTGCCCCTTTATAGTCAATTGTTAACAATTTTCATAAATTTTTGTTAATTTTTGTAAATTTTTAGGAAATATTTTCAACTGTAATTACTGGGCCAAGTTCGTTATAGATAGAGATAATTGTAGCAACAAGAATGTTCAGTAAAGAAAGATCTACAAACACATCACCATCACCAAAACACAATTATGTCATGAATTTATCTGTGTCCATTTTTAATATGCACATAGACCAAGGTGAGCGACACAGGCTCTCGAGAGCCTCTAGTTAGTCTGTTTAAACGATTGTTAGCGTCAGAATCCAACTATACGTCTATACTTTCACAGACCATCGGACTAATGCGTATTGAGGAATCGCACTTTAGCGTATACCATCACACTTTAATAGCGTGGCCATCGTACTCTAGCGTCCGCATCGCACTTTAGAGTCCTACATACATATATACAACAAATTCCAATCTTTCAAACTTGGTAACTCTTCATGAACTATTAAAGATTGTATTAAGTTCAAAGATATTAATTACGAGAGCCTTTTAGGGCCATATTAATTTACTTTTATAATTTGATATAACAAATTATTAATTTGATACAACATATTATCAATTTGATATAACAGATTATCAATCTGATATAACAGATTATCCAATCTAATTAAAAACTTATCTGTCATCGCTCCCGTTTTCTGATATGTCGCGTGGGAGATCTAACGAAACCCGCTTTGAAGTCACATGTGAGTGAACTAGAAGTTATGAATTTATAACGATATGCAAATGAGTTGACGACCTATTTATAAGCCAATCAAAAAAGTTTATGAATTATTTTGACTGACAATTTCGTCGTAAATAAAATGAGTTACATCCTTTTACCTTACGATAAACTTTCAAGATCGTGGAAGACTCAATTTCATTGGCCGAAAAAGACACACCTACGAGGTCACTCACATGTACACTCAAAGCGGGTTTCGTTAGATCTCCCACGCGACATATCAGAAAACGGGAGCGATGAGAGATCGGTTTTTAATTAGATTGCAGATTATCAATCTGATATAACAGATTATCAATTTGATATAATAGAATATTATCAATTTGATACAACAGATTATAATTATTTATTAATTTACAAAAAGGAAATTTGATATGTCAAATTACTAATATAAAAAAAGAAGATGTGGTATGATTACAAAAGAGACAACTCTCCACAAGAACCAAAATGACACAGAAATTAACACTTATAGGTCACCGTACGGCCTTCAACAATGAGGAAAGTCAATACAATGGCATAGATTGGGGTTATCCCCATCTCCATTTGACATAAAGGATATAAAGGATGTGAACGTGAAACGCCTAAACTGTTTAGGGATATAAACCTAAATGTTTTTTGCATTGCTCATGATCTGAAATCTCTCTTCTATATATACAACATTATTAAGGTGCTCAGATTATACTCGTGTGGTCTTTTTGAACAGAAAATAAAAGTCCACAACCATTCAAAATCTCACGCATGTTTCTTTATTTTTAATAAAACATATCAAAATCAAAAATATATGTCGAAACAAATTTATTTAAGACAATATTTCCAATACGGACTGGCAATGAATCCTGAGTTACATGCACAATATATGTTTACAGGGCCAATGATTGTAGTACTGACTTGCTTTGAATTCAGACTTACATGAATGATATCATTGATATGTGATCAGCGGCCAATATTTCAAAAGACAAATGTGTCAAATTGCAGTTAATATATAAATCAAAATAATTAAAAAACATTGAGAAAAGTCAAAGTAAAATGATTATGTAACACACTTCTTAGTTGTGTTAATCTAAAGATCTGTGTTTTTTTTGGCGATGATTCAAAATTTTGATTTTAGAGTTAAAAATGTATTGAGTTTTTTGTAAAAAAAAGGATTTTTTCACATTTCGCGCCGTATTCCAGAAACTATTTATGATTTTTGCATAAAACTTCTCACACAAGACGAAGGGCGTGTCATGCGCTCATGGTGCAACTAGCTATTATTTTAGTGATTTTACAAAGGGAAGTTTTATCTTTTAGATTTAGTGATTTTATGTAACATGTTTTTAAATACCTAATCTATACTAAGTAAATAAAGCGTTTGTTTTTAAAAATACCTATTAGATTTATTTTAAAGACAGTTTTTGTTATGGCATGGCTTTATATTTGAACAGAATTTCAATAGCTTCAATTGCTGATAATAAAATTGAGAATGGAAATGGGGAATATGTGAAAGAGACAACAATACGATCAAATAGCAGACAACAACCGAAGCCAGTTAGAAAATCCCGCACCCGGAGGTGGTCCTCAGGTGGCTCCTAAATAAAAAGATGTACTAGTTCAGTGAAAATGGACGTCACACTAAACTCCAACATATAAATGAACTAAAATTAACAAAAAAAAATATACAAGACTAACAAAGACCAGATTCTCCTGACCTGAGACATGTGCCGCATAGTCAGCTATCAAAATATCTAAACTGTCTTAAACTGTGTAAATGATCACCAGTGCAATTAGTTTGTGTCTGATTCATTCGGATTTATGCTTAATCAATTTCTGCACCTCATTTTTGTAATAGCTTGTGTTGAAGCCCACGGTTATAACAACGACCCGGATACACTTACTCAAACAAACAAAACAGTGACAGGTGATAATGGGCTTAAAACATGATACATAATATGCAGACACTTTGAACTATAATCCTTGTCTTTAAAAATGCAACTACGCACTTTTCACAAAGATTTTGTCTATCATACAATAAGTAGCCTTTATACATGTACTTCTCGTGTTCAAACACATCCCAGTTCGTGGTATGTGCACATCCTACAGGTTCCGTTGTTGTGGGGTTTTTTTTTTGTTATCCGCTCCTTGATAGGTTAATAAATTATCGTATTGTTGGAAAATTGGTTTAAATTTAAACTTTAAAGCTCAATTCAGACAGTTATATTTATAGAAGTTAGCCTTGAATTACAGCAAAAAAGTTTATAGGTCAGCTTTACAACATATGCAAACAATAAATGTCATTAGAATTTATATTTTAAAATTTTCTCTAAATCATAAATAAGTATAATTGGTAAATATTTTGACGATCGTTATAATGTGTATTATTGATAATATCTTTATTGTTATAGAAAAATGCAGTTTATTTTATTTCATACAGTTTATATAGGCAGAATCTACTGTCAAAAATATTTTAACTATTTTAAATGCTTTTATTGTTTAACTGTTCTATACTCTAAAACCTTTCTCCTTCAATTTTAAAAGCAGGATTATTTCAAATTTTCCTCCGGTAATATGTCTAGCAAAGTTCAACAAAATGTCATAAAGTTACGACAGCTGTCAACGTACGTCAGAATCTTTATTTGTGTCAAGCTACAGGGGCTAGTACCATAGTTAGTTTAATCAAGATCTAAACTAATATTTATGTCATATTAAAATTTTGTCTTTGGTAATTCATAATTTTACTATAACAACTTTATGAATTGCCAAAGACAAAATTTTAACATAACAGACCACACTAAAAGATACCAGAGGGAGAGTCAAACTCATAGAAACAAAATTAACTGAAACGCCATGGCTAAAAATAAAAAGAACAGACAAACAATAGAACAGAAGACACATTATAGAAAGTTAAAGACTAAGCAACGCGAACCCTACCAAAAACGTGGGATGATCACAGGTGCTCCGGAAGGGTAAGCAGATCCTGCTCCACATGTGGCATCCATCGTGTTGATTATGTTATTACAAATTCGGTAAATAGTCTAATTCGGTAGGTTACATTCGTGAAAAGAGAAGGGTATTATAGTTACGACATAAAGAAAATATCCGATATCATCTGTGAAACGGTTATTCCATAACGGTCAACCAATTCTTGATGGCGTCCGTAAAACACGAAGGAATTCGTATCTTTAAGGTATTTTAAAGTGAAAATTATTAAAAAAAAAATTGGTTAAAGTATTTTGAAGTTTAAATTTTAATTTATTTCTAAAATTTCTCCTTATGGTAGTTACATTATTTTTGGAATGTTAGTTTTTGTTAAAGAAGAATGACATACGTGTACAACTTTTAGATTACGTAATTAACCCAATTAACAAATAGACATGTAAGTGCTTAATTATTTTCTTTCCATGTAAATTACGGCTATTGTTAAGGATGTACTTAGGTGAGGTTAATATGTAAACATTAAGAAATTAAGAAATTAAAATTGATACTATAAGCTGGTAGAGCATCAAATAAGGATAAAGATAAGCTTAAAATATTGATAGGTCATGGACCTCCTTTTCGAGATGTTTGAGATTTAAAATATGTGTGAAATTATTAATAACACCTGTCACCCATGACTTGATAATTGACCAACCAGTGAAAATAGGTTGTGGTCAATAGTACGGTGACCAGACCCAATATTTTTTTTAGATTTAATCGTCAAACATACTATATGGCTATATTATATATCATTGGATTCGGAAAAATGAGTACTATTGAAATATCGATGTCGTCAAAAAGAAATGTGGTAACAGTTTTGCATAAAATGAAGTCAAAGATCAAATTCTGTTTTTATTTTTTCTTCTTCTATACTTTCAAAATTTGAAGAAATATACAACAATTTAGGTTAAATTCTAGATACATACATTTTCTTATATCAATTTTCAATAAATCATCTCGAAAATGTAAAAAAAAAAACGAAAAACACAATTATGTCATGAATTTATCTGTGTCCATTTTTAATATGCACATAGACCAAGGTGAGCGACACAGGCTCTCGAGAGCCTCTAGTTAGTCTGTTTAAACGATTGTTAGCGTCATAATCCAACTATACGTCTATACTTTCACAGACCATCGGACTAATGCGCATTGAGGAATCGCACTTTAGCGTATACCATCGCACTTTAATAGCGTGGCCATCGTACTCTAGCGTCCGCATCGCACTTTAGAGTCCTACATATATATATATATATATAACAAAATCCAATCTTTCAAACTCGGTAACTCTTCATGAACTATTAAAGATTGTATTAAGTTCAAAGATATTAATTACGAGAGCCTTTTAGGGCCATATTAATTTAACGCTAAAGTGCGATCGTACTCTAAATATATATGTAGGACGCTAAAGTGCAATCGTACTCTAAAGTGCGATGGTCACGATAAAGTGCAATGGTCTACGTTACAGAACGATGGTGTCTCACGCTAAAGTGCGATGCTTGTTTGTTTGCTTTAGTACGACAGTATATCACGCTAAAAGTACGATTGGCCAAAAAGGTAAATAAATGTAAAACTTTTATTTCTATAGAAGTCGCTCTTCACTATACTACTACCTGTCGATACATTTATTTTTGGCATTGCACAAGTCATGTCTTCTTTGACTATTAATGACGTTAAAATACTAAATCCCTGTGATGTGTTTTAGTCGATTTTAGTCTCTGATGCATGATTTTTTATTATTAATTGGTTTTGGCTTTTAACTAGCTGTCAGTAACTGCGAGTACTCTCAAATCGTATTTTCTTGTTAATTCGACCTGTTGATACTGTTTATAATGCTTTTTTGTCATTTTTTATTTATACGGATCTTGTCTGTACACCAGCTTTGATTATTTGTAATATCTTCACTTATTCTTACAACATTTGTATAAACTTCAAGATTATAAAAAAACCGGTTTTTTTCTAAAGTGAACATTGATTGGTTAAATATTTCTCAGTCATGTCCTGTTTTTGAATTTGTTTGTTAGCTTTTTGGTCATGAATGTTTGTCTCTGTTATTTAATTAACTGTACATTTGTATTCAGATATCGCAGATCAAATTTATTCGTTCATTGTTTAATCATACGTTTTTTGATTGAGTTAAGTCTGCCAATTGATATTTTATCGTATGTTTTTCTTTGTTGTGATGTTATGCTATTGTTTCAGAAAAAGGGAGAAGGTTTGGATCCATTAAAACGTTTAATCCCGCTGCAAATGTTTGCACCTGTCCTAAGTCAGGAATCTGATGTACAGTAGTTGTCGTTTGTTTATGTAATACATACGTGTTTCTCGTTTCTCGTTTTGTTAATATAGATTAGACCGTTGGTTTTCCCGTTTGAATGGTTTTACACTAGTAATTTTGGGGCCCTTTATAGCTTGTTGTTCGGTGTGAGCTAAGGCTCCGTGTTGAAGGCCGTACTTTAACCTATAATGGTTTA
This sequence comes from Mytilus edulis, assembly GCF_963676685.1. NCBI lineage: Eukaryota > Metazoa > Mollusca > Bivalvia > Mytilida > Mytilidae > Mytilus > Mytilus edulis. The sequence continues at coordinate 69,764,240 of NC_092351.1, forward strand.
CTTTTTAAATTGTTATTTGTATGGAGAGTTGTCTCATTGGCACTCACACCACATCTTCCTATATCTATAAGCAGCTTAAAACGTTAAAAAAACATATATGCGATAGGCTTTATAATATACCGGTAGGCTTAAGTGGTTGGTTTCTAAAGTTAAATGATCGACCACGTAATTATTGATAAAAAGGTAATTTAGGTTTCACAAAATACTATATTTCCTGTAAATGAATTTTCTATAATTCGGGCGTCATGGTTAGATATTGTGATAAATGGTTCAGCTTGCCGTTCACACCTTGTAGTCTATCACTTATGGGAACACCTCCCCTTACAATCGTCCTTGTAAATTACAAATTATTGTCGGAATATGTAACACTTATTTGTCTTCCCATTTTTTTATAAATGAGAGAGAAAGGCGATGTTCGCCGAGCTTAAATTTCTCCCTTTTTTGTAGCGACTACATATTTATGTTATATTTTCCTGCAATGTATAAACTAATGTTTTAGCGACAACATTTCAACGGTGACTACAAAGTTAACTGCCACGTATACAATTATTTAAATGCATCCATCTGCTACCAATAGATACCTATGCGCAATTCTATTTTGTATCTATATAGTAAAAAAAGTCAACTGCAGGACACAAGTCCTTTTCAAGCATCCGAAAAGAATCAACATAGTTGCTACTACCGACGAAGCACGGTTAGGCCTGACATTAAGTCATGGACATTTGGTTTAAAAGTTGTAAATCAAAAATTCTTAATTTGTCTTCCGGCATTTTCATTTTCAAGATGGCTGCCATGGATAAAAATAGAACATAGAGGTGAAATGCAGTTTTTGGCCTATCAATCAAAAACCAAAGCATTTAGAGCAATCTCAAATGGGGTCAAATTGTTTATCAGTTCAAGATCTATCTGCCCTGAAATTTTCAGTTGAATAGGACAACCCGTTCTTGGGTTGCTGCCCCTGAATTGGTAATTTTAAGGCAATTTTGCTGTTTTTGGTTATTATCTTGAATATTAATATAGATAGAGATAAACTGTAAACAGCAATAATGTTCAGCAAAGTAAGATTTACAAATAAGTCAACATGACCGAAATGGTAAGTTGACCCCTTTAGGAGTTATTGCCCTTTATATTCAATTTTTAACCATTTTTCGTAAATCTTAGTTATCTATTACAAAAATCTTCTCCTCTGAAACAACTAGGCCAAGAGTTATTGCCCTTTATATTCAATTTTTAACCATTTTTCGTAAATCTTAGTTATCTATTACAAAAATCTTCTCCTCTGAAACAACTAGGCCAAATTAATCCAAACTTGGCCACAATCATCTTTGGGGTATGTAGTTTTAAAGATGTGTGGCGTGACCCGGCCAACCAACCAAGATGGCCGCCATGGCTTAAAATAGAACATAGGAGTGAAATGTAGATTTTGGCGTATATCTCTGAAACCAAAGCATTTAGAGCATATCTGACAGGCGTAAATTTGTTCATTGAGTGAAAATCTATCTGCCCTGACACTTTCAAATGAATCGGACAACCGGTTGTTGGGTTGCTGCCCCAAAATAAGTAATTTGAAGGAAATTTTGCAGATTTTGGTTATTATATTGAATATTATTATATAAAGAGATAATAAGGAAACAGCAATAATGTTCAGCAAAGTAAGATCTACAAATAAGTCAACATGACCAAATTTATCAGTTGACCCTTAAGGAGTTACTGCCCCTTTATAGTCAATTGTTAACAATTTTCATAAATGTTTGTTAATTTTTGTAAATTTTTAGGAAATATTTTCAACTGTAATTACTGGGCCAAGTTCATTATAGATAGAGATAATTGTAGCAACAAGAATGTTCAGTAAAGAAAGATCTACAAACACATCATCATCACCAAAACACAATTATGTCATGAATTTATCTGTGTCCATTTTTAATATGCACATAGACCAAGGTGAGCGACACCGGCTCTCGAGAGCCTCTAGTTAGTCTGTTTAGACGATTGTTAGCGTCAGAATCCAACTATACGTCTATACTTTCACAGACCATCGGACTAATGCGCATTAAGGAATCGCACTTTAGCGTATACCATCGCACTTTAATAGCGTGGCCATCGTACTCTAGCGTCTGCATCGCACTTTAGAGTCCTATATATATATATATATATATAACAAAATCCAATCTTTCAAACTCGGTAACTCTTCATGAACTATTAAAGATTGTATTAAGTTCAAAGATATTAATTACGAGAGCCTTTTAGGGCCATATTAATTTACTTTTATAATTTGATGTAACAAATTATTAATTTGATACAACATATTATCAATTTGATATAACAGATTATCAATCTGATATAACAGATTATCAATCTGATATAACAGATTATCAATCTGATATAACAGATTATCCAATCTAATTAAAAACTGATCTGTCATCGCTCCCGTTTTCTGATATGTCGCGTGGGAGATCTAACGAAACCCGCTTTGAAGTCACATGTGAGTGAACTAGAAGTTATGAATTTATAACGATATGCAAATGAGTTGACGACCTATTTATAAGCCAATCAAAAAAGTTTATGAATTATTTTGACTGACAATTTCGTCGTAAATAAAAATGAGTTACATCCTTTTACCTTACGATAAACTTTCAAGATCGTGGAAGACTCAATTTCATTGGCCGAAAAAGACACACCTACGAGGTCACTCACATGTGACCTCAAAGCGGGTTTCGTTAGATCTCCCACGCGACATATCAGAAAACGGGAGCGATGAGAGATCGGTTTTTAATTAGATTGCAGATTATCAATCTGATATAACAGATTATCAATTTAATATAATAGATTATTATTAATTTGATACAACAGATTATAATTATTTATTAATTTAAAAAAAGGAAATTTGATATGTCAAATTACTGATATAAAAAAAAAGATGTGGTATGATTACAAAAGAGACAACTCTCCACAAGAACCAAAATGACACAGAAATTAACACTTATAGGTCACCGTACGGCCTTCAACAATGAGGAAAGCCAATACTATGGCATAGATTGGGGTTATCCCCATCTCTATTTGACATAAAGGATATAAAGGATGTGAACGTGAAACGCCTAAACTGTTTAGAGATATAAACCTAAATGTTTTTTGCATTGCTCATGATCTGAAATCTCTCTTCTATATATACAACGTTATTAAGGTGCTCAGATTATACTCGTGTGGTCTTTTTGAACAGAAAATAAAAGTCCACAACCATTAAAAATCTCAAGCATCTTTCTTTATTTTTAATAAAACAAATCAAAATCAAAAATATATGTCGAAACAAATTTATTTAAGACAATATTTCCAATACGGACTGGCAATGAATCCTGAGTTACATGCACAATATATGTTTACAGGGCCAATGATTGTAGTACTGACTTTTTGGCGATGATTCAAAATTTTGATTTTAGAGTTAAAAATGTATTGAGTTTTTTGTAAAAAAAGGATTTTTTCACATTTCGCGCCGTATTCCAGAAACTATTTATGATTTTTGCATAAAACTTCTCACACAAGACGAAGGGCGTGTCATGCGCTCATGGTGCAACTAGATATTATTTTAGTGATTTGACAAAGGGAAGTTTTATCTTTTAGATTTAGTGATTTTATGTATCATGTTTTTAAATACCTAATCTATACTAAGTAAATAAAGCGTTTGTATTTAAAAAAATACCTATTAGATTTATTTTAAAGACATTTTTTTGTTATGGCATGGCTATATATTTGAACAGAATTTCAATAGCTACAATTGCTGATAATGAAATTGAGAATGGAAATAGGGGATATGTGAAAGAGACAACAATACGATCAAATAGCAGACAACAACCGAAGCCAGTTAGAAAATCCCGCACCCGGAGGTGGTCCTCAGGTGGTCCCTAAATAAAAAGATGTACTAGTTCAGTGAAAATGGACGTCACACTAAACTCCAACATACTAAAGTTAACAAAAAAAATTATACAAGACTAACAAAGACCAGATTCTCCTGACTTGAGATATGTGCCGCATAGTCAGCTATCAAAATATCTAAACTGTCTTAAACTGTGTAAATGATCACCAGTGCAATTAGCTTGTGTCAGATTCATTCGGATTTATGAGATTTTTTTTTCAATATATATATATATATATTATTGTGAAACTAACTACCCCTTTAAAACGGGGACAAGCGCCAGCGGGGTACTGACACCTGCGTCATCAAAAATGCACATTATAGTATTTACAAACAACATAAAATGATTGTAGTAAAAATGGTATAAGATACTTACTTGCAAAAGGCTTTATAAGTCTTATAAATACAATAACGCTAAAATATCATAATAAATTGGTTATTTAGTAAAAGTATATTACAGTGACAATTTCATATGCATAAATACTTTGAGATCTTACATTCATAAAAGATTTTAAAAATTTCAAGATTTTATTCATAACCTCAGCTTAATCAATTTCTGCATCTTATTTTTGTAAAAGCTTGTGTTAAATTTGAAGGTTATAACTACGACCCGGATACACTCACCCAAACAAACAAAAACATAGTGACAGGCAGTTGATAATAAAAATGCAACCACGCACTTTTCACAAAGATTTTGTCTATCATACAATAAAAAGCCTTTATACATGTACTTTTCGTGTTCAAACCCATCCCACTTCGTTGTATGTACACATCCTACAGGTTCCTTTGTTGTGTTTTTTTTTTTTTTTTTTTTTTGTTATCTGCTCCTTGATAGGTTGATAAATTATTGTATTGTTGGAAAATTGGTTTAAATTTAAACTTTAAAGCTCAATTCAGACAGTTATATTTATAGAAGTTAGCCTTGAATTACAGCAAAAAAGTTTATAGGTAAGCTTTACAACATATGCAAACAATAAATGTCATTATAATTTATATTTTAAAATTTTCTCTAAACTATAAATAAGTATAATTGGTAAATATTTTGACGATCGTTATAATGAGTATTATTGATGATATTTTTATTGTTATAGAAAAATGCAGTTTATTTTATTTCATACAGTTTATATAGGCAGAATCTACTGTCAAAAATAATTTAAATACAATTATTGTTTAACTGTTCAATACTTTAAAATCTTTCTCCTTCAATTTAAAAGCAGGATTATTTCAAATTTCCCTCCGGTAATATGTCTAGCAAAGTTCAACAAAATGTCATAAAGTTACGGCAGCTGTCAACGTACGTCAGAATCTTTATTTGTGTCAAGCTAGAAGGGCTAGTACCATAGTTAGTTTAATTAAGATCTAAACTAATTTTTATGTTATATTAAAATTTTGTCTTTGATAATTCATAATTTTACTATAACAACTTTATGAATTGCCAAAGACAAAATTTTAACATTACAGACCACACTAAAAGATACCAGAGGGAGAGTCAAACTCATAGAAAAAAAATTAACTGACAACGCCATGGCTAAAAATATAAAGACCAGACAAACAATAGCACAGAGGACACAACATAGAAGACTAATTCTAATGCAACAACGTTTGTAACGTTCATTTCGATTGGATAACGTCACTTATTTACATGGCATCAATTGACAATTGATACTATAGGACGTACGCGCAAGCGCAGATGGCATATGCCAGATTTTAAATACATGTTTTAACGTTGTTTTCTGTCAGTTTCATTAGAATGGAGATAACAATATTGTATTTTAAGCTCCGAAGGCATCAATTGGGGATTTGATGGTCGCAATTACCCGTTTACTGTCTGCGCTAAAGCGTCGCCAGTAAACTTAATTTGCGACCATCAAATCCCCAATTGATGCCGTCGGAGCTTAAAATACAATACAGTTACCTCCTAAAGACTAAGCAACGCAAACCCCACCAAAAACGTGGGGTGATCACAGGTGCTCCGGAAGGGTAAGCAGATCCTGCTCCACATGTGGCATCCATCGTGTTGCTTATGTTATTACAAATCCGGTAAATAGTCTAATTCGGTAGGTTACATTCGTGAAAAGAGAAGGGTATTGTAGTTACGACATAAAGAAAATATCCGATATCATCTGTGAAACGGTTATTCCATAACGGTCAGTCATTTCTTGATGGCGTCCGTAAAACACGAAGGGATTCGTATCTTTAAGGTATTTTAAAGTGAAAATTATTAAAAAAAAATTTGGTTAAAGTATTTTGAAGTTTAAATTTTAATTTATTTCTAAAATTTCTCCTTATGGTCGTTACATTATTTTTAGAATGTTAATTTTTGTTAAAGAAGAATGACATACGTGTACAACTTTTAGATTACGTAATCAACCTAATTAACAAATAGACATGTAAGTGCTTAATTATTTTTTTTTCCATGTAAATTACGGCTATTGTTAAGGATGTACTTAGGTGAGGTTAGGTAAACATTAAGAAATTAAGAAATTAAAATTGATACTATAAGCTGGTAGAGCATCAAATAAGGATAAAGATAAGCTTAAAATATTGATAGGTCATGGACCTCCTTTTCGAGATATTTGAGATTTAAAATATGTGTGAAGTTATTAATAACACCTGTCACCCATGACTTGATAATTGACCAACCAGTGAAAATAGGTTGTGGTCAATAGTACGGTGACCAGACCCAATATTTTTTTAGATTTAATCGTCAAACATACTATATGGCTATATTATATATCATTGGATTCGGAAAAATGAGTACTATTGAAATATCGATGTCGTCAAAAAGAAATGTGGTAACAGTTTTGCATAAAATGAAGTCAAAGATCAAATTCTGCTTTTATTTTTTCTTCTTCTATACTTTCAAAATTTGAAGAAATATACAACAATTTAGGTTAAATTCTAGATACACACATTTTCTTATATCAATTTTCAATGAATCATCTCGAAAATGTTAATAACAAAGATGAAAAAGAAATCGATTTATTCTGGAAATTGGCGTTTTTCAAATATTTGTTCTATTACACAAGATCAACACATATTCTGTTAAAATTACTGTAGGTACCTTGCCGGCTAACATCCAACCTCATCAATAAATGACTGATGAATATTATTTTTACCTGCATCTTTCTGTCATGTTAAACTTTTACAAAAACTCTTTAATAACGAATTAACTTTTGCTAAACTTTCTTTGAAATCGTTAAAATAATATGAATAAGGTGTAACAACAATGTATATAATAACAGAAATCATATCACGGATGTTATTTTACAATGTTGACCTCAAAACTTTTCTTAGTCGATTTTTCGTTCAAGTTAATTAACGTACTTCAAAGCCCATTTTACGAAAATTGCACCGTACGATTTTTTGACGACAAGTCAAAATGTTAAGTTTAACCTTTGAACTACCAATACTGTGATTTATAGCCGTATAGTCCGAATGACAATTAAACTCCTTAAATAAGCGACCTTTCCTTACTCGGTCACCGTACTACAAGTGAACGATACAAGATACGTTTTCATTGGTGAAAACAGGAGAAAGTGTAGAAATCAGTGATTATGTGACCGCGCCCGCATGAAAACAATTTAGGATTACACCAGGTAAGTTGAATTATATTCGAATACAAAAAAAAGTTTTTATTTTGGGGTAAAGCTATCTGAAGCTTGTTAAATTCATTTTATGAAATTGTACTATATTTTGTAGATTTTCTTTCGTTTCCATTGTGATTATTAATATGTGTTGGTTACGCTTATGACGCAATATTTTGATTGATGTAAACAATTGGTGAAGTTGAAATCATCCCTTCGTAAATTTTACGGACGCCATCACGAGTTGGTTGACCGTTACGGAATAACCGTTTCATAAATGATATCGGATATGTTCCTTACGTCGTAACTACAATCCCTTTCCCTTTCATGAATGTGACCTACCGAATTAGACTATTTACCGGATTTTTTATCACATAAGCAACACGACGGGTGCCACATGTGGAGCAGGAGCTGCTTAGCCGTCCGGAGCACCTGAGATCACTCCTAGTTTTTTGTGGGGTTCGTGTTGCTTAATCTTTAGTTTTCTATGTTGTGTCATGTGTATTATTGTTTGTTTGTCTTTTTTCATTTTTAGCCATGGCGTAGTCAGTTTGTTTTCGATTTATGAGTTTGACGGCCCTCTGGTATCTTTCGTCCCTCTTGGATAAACATTTCAAGAATTTATTTTATGCAAATCTATCTATTCTTTGTTTAAAAACATATACTATATATATATATTGTCAGACAAGCTCATGATTGTGTTTTATACATCAATTTATAATTTGAACTCTTAATATATGTTCTATTATATTGTATTGTATTTCATTGTATTGCATTGTGTTTAAAATGTATAAATGTTTGTTTGTATTGCTTGACCCTTATGGGTGTTATTTTGCACTAAAGATATATATATATATAAATCTATATTATAGTGATTGTTAAATATTTATTTTCAAAGTTTATTGAAAGTCCCGAAATATTTCATATTGTATTCGTAGTAACTTGAAGTATTATAATGTCCAAGGGAGACAATTTATCATTTTTTTTTGCCGGGAAAATGTCTTTTGTCGATAAAGTGATGATTTTAGAGTTATATCGAAAGCTACATAACAGAGACACGAAACCCTTATTTTCTACTTTATTATTCTATAAGTTGTGTTTTTACATTTTGTATAGATTGCATATTTAGTTCATAAATAAAGTTGTGGAAAGCGACACTTTTCCGCAGGATTTCAGTTTGTTTACAAAATTGTTTGAACATTTTTAATTGACTTTTGAACTTATGTTTAAATTGAATTTAGTTAATTTTATAGTATTTCACACACATACGGAATTCGTGACAGAAGTACACGTTTTTGCTAACAACATGGGTATATTCTTAATTTATTTTATATTTTTCAAAAAGAGTTAATACTGTTTAAGGCCCCCAAAAAAATTGAAATATGTGTGTAACGAGTGTTTCCTTTTTCCCTCCCTACAAGCTTAGAAATAGCCTACCTTAAAATTTTTATTGTCATTTTTCAAGAATAAACATCTTTATTTACTAGAACTTTCTCTTGTTTAACACAAGGCGCTAAAAGTCATCAGACCTCGCAGAAACGTCAGTACGACATTATAAATATAATATATTGTTTTGTAAAGTAATATATAGTTAGGAAAAAATAAATAAATGTATTTGAAACATAATTTGGCAGTTTTAAAATGAGAAATTAAAGAAAAAAACATTTTTTATGTACCTTGTAGTTTTAGGCCTGGTTTTGGACCATAACTTTATTCATGCATTCTATTTTTTGTCTGGCTTGATGGAGTCAAAAAATCGAGACATAGGTATGCTGTTTCCGGCGACGGTGGCAGCGGCGTCAACAATCAAATTATATATTAGTTTGTGATAAGGTTTAGTTTATGGTGAACCGCTAGTAGCAAGTCATAGACATTTGGTATGCAGTTGTATTAGTATTGGCACATTTCCTTCTCATGGAGATTCTTAGGTCCCACCCCTTAGTTATGGTATAATGACTTTGAAATTTTGTTTAGTTTCCATGTGTTAGTTTGTGACTAGGTCAGTTTATGGGGAACCCCAAGTGGTAAGTTAATGATAATTGGTATGCAGTTGCATAAGCATTGGCATATCTCATTTCCATGGAGATTATTTGGCCTCGCCCCCCTTAGTCATTGTTTATCGACTTTGACATTTTTTGTTTAGTTTTCATGTATTAGTTTGTGATTAGGTCAGTTTATGATACATGATATCGAATTGTTTTGATATAACACAATATTTCGCAGTATTTATCAAAACTCATTTCGATATCGCCATACAAGTTGACATAGGATGTATCCATAAGTATGATTTAACGCAAGAAGTCAATAGCAACAACAATTAAAACATATACTTATACACTTCCGTAATTCTTTGTTATCCAATCGTTGGGTCTGAGACTTTTCTGGTGAAGGTAAACACAGAATAGTGACTTCAAAATTGTTATTTTCATGTTTTAATTGAACAAATTTTAGTGACCATGCATCATTAATATTTTCAGATAAAGAAAATGGCACGTGAATCATGCAATGAGGAGTTTCAAAACTTGGCCAAGGCCTATAAACAAGATGTGACCGAAAGTTTAAAGAAATACCAAGTACTGAAAGATTTAGATTTGTTTGTCCTAGACAACTCAATAAGAGAGAGCACAGTAGGTCAGCTTAGAGGTCACACCATTGAAAACAAGTGGAAAGTTTATGACGAAGTTAAAAAATGTGGATTTAAGCATACCATAGTTGCCTCCTTCAACCACAGCACTCGTGTAGATGATGTGTTTATCAAACAACTCGCTGACAGAGGAGAGGATCGTGCAGGCCTTTGGGCTTTCTCAGAAATAACTGAAGGTCAGTTACTTATAAAGTCATTGGGCTTTCTCAGAAATAAAGTCATTGCTCTTTCTCAGAAATAACTGAAAGTCAGTTACTTATAAAGTCATTGTTCTTTCTCGGAAATAATTGAAGGTCAGTTACTTATAAAGTCATTGTTTTGAATATGTATTAAAAAAAGTTGAACAACCGTTAAGCAATCAATGTGTAATAAGGAAAGAAATATCACGTAGCCATTACAAACATTTTTTTAAATAGTTCTTGAGCAAAATTGACAACGTAAACATCTGTTATATATTTTTCCCCGTCACTTTATTCAAAAGTCAGATCAAGCAACAAGGTCAAAATCAGAAACTTGCTGATTCAATAATCACATATTCATGACATTTTTATATGACTTTTTCAGCAATAAAGAAGAAAGTTCCTGACACTGAAAGCATACCTGTAGGTTTAAGGAAAATGAAAGAAGCTGGTCTGTATAACGTTATCTTTGAAATCGATCTTGGAGATTCTACGTATGATTTTGACAGCTTCACAACAAAAGAGATGTGCGCATTGCTTAAAAAATGGGTAGACTGGGTTTTTGAAAATTTGAGTACAGAGGCAAAAGTATTTGTAAGTTTCAGAGACCTCCCAGATGCTATGCCAACTGATTCCGAAAGAGTTTTTGAAGTAACTGATTTCCTATGTAAACTACCATTGTTTGGTCTGATGTTTGAGGAACCAAGAGGGCAATCTCTTCCAGAGGAATGTGGCACCTGGGCAAAACATATAAGAAAGGTCATGGATGCCAATAATTTCAAAGGTCATCTTTTGGTTCATGTTCATGAGAAATTTGGTTACTGTGATGTTGTAGCTTTGCAGGTATGCCTTTACAATAAAAGTTATATGTCGTCAATTATCGTAATTTATTGCATGTATATATATCTCACTGATAAGCTGCTTAAAAATTTCAAAACCTGATCTCGGTAATAAAGTGGCAAAAACGCCTTTTGACCAAATCATCTTATTTGTTGGCTATTTACAAAAAGAAAGTAGAACGGGAGAATTAAATGGTAGGGCAAAATGTCGTTCAAAGCACTTTTAAAACAGCTATTAAATTATATGAAAAGGTATCTTTTTTTTAGATTGTGATGTATTGTTATTCAAATGCCAAAAATTAAGAGAGGCGATAAAGGCAAAGAGAAATTCAAACTCATTAGTCGAAATAATATGACAACGCCATGGCTTCAAAAGAAACCGACACAGACAAACAAATATACACAACACACAACAAAGAAAACTATGAACTGTGTAATAAACTTTTTATTATTTAACATGCAGGCTAAATTGATTTAAGGATTATATTATATCCATGTGTAGTTTCACTGCTTAACATATGTAAATTTTAGCTTAGTATAAAGATATAGAGATTAATATAAAAAAAAGCATAAATATGGCACTTATCAGATCTTAAAAAACTTCTGGGAACAATAAACGCTACCCAAATATTTATGGACCAACAACTGAATAGTCTATATTCAAAGAGTTATCACGAAACTACTTGTTATAAAGATAGTGGGTTTTCTGTTAAATTCTTGTTTGAGGTTTCTACAAAATCATGTTTTCCATGAATTGAAGTTCCTTAAGTTATAAAGGCAACATGACGTGTCTATCCTTTTTAAAATTACTGTTTTTGAAAACCTCGTATTAATCAGCCTTGGAAAAGGAGTCAACAATATTAGGTAATCATATTTGTAAACAAAATTGAGCATTTTATTCCATATTCAGGTACTGATGGATGGAGCAAATGGAATTTGGGCCAGTGTTATAAAAGAAGGTGCTGCCATGGGAAACGCCCCATCTATTGTAACAATACTTAATCTAATAAGAATGGGAAACAAAAGAGTGCTGAAAAAATTTAATTGCACGTACCTAAGAAAAGCAGCAATTAACATGACCAGAGTTACCACTGGAGTTGATCCCCACATCAAACAGCCTGTTTATGGTGCACGTGCTCTCGACTTCGTTTTTGATTTGAATCCTGAAGAATTTGATTTTGCAGACTTTTTCGAGGAACAAGCTCCTATTCGAATAACCACCCTTTCATCAGCGGAAATGGTCCAAACAAAGTTAGTCAATTACTTTGGCGAGAACGAAGACTTTACTATAGAGCGAGCCAATCTAATGAAGGAAGTCATGCTAGAAGATTTACGAGCGAACAGGTTTGTTTTACATTTTCTATAAAGTATACAACACAGGTTGAAAAAGCAACTACTTCAAAAGTAAGTGCAAATGTGTTTGATACTTAACATAAATTTATCTCATGCGACAGACGATGTTGTTTTTTCTTACTAGACTTGAAAATCTAGTGCAGGAAACTGTAACATGTTAGATTACTATGTGGTATATTCAGTAAAGTTTTGACCTGAGAGATCTTACTATTTTGTATGTGCATAATTTTTTTCAATTTTAATTATCAATTTGCAGCAAAGAGTTTTTTTTTTTTTTAATTTCAGTTTCACAAGCTAACCTAAGATCCAAATGCATGAACGTAACATATCGTGTTTTTATAAACAGAAATATGAAGATTCAGTATGATTGCCAATGAGAAAACTACCAATTACATGTTAATTTCTAATAACACAATTTATATTAAGCAAATATTTTCTTTATAATGTACGATTATTGTTTATAAATAATTTTTAATCAGTATCTTCACCGGCATTGATTTACTAATATTTCATGAAGAGGGGGGATTTTTTTTATATAATTCTCCTTTTCATCAGTTTATCCACTATAAAGTCTTTGTAAAAGCTTTGTTTTAAAGACCTATTGGTTTAGATTTAAAACCTTTTCCTTGTTTTCTTTTCATTGCGCAATTTTCATCGACCTCACCACAGTTATATCTAATAAGTTCATTGTATTGTAAAATTTGCAAATAAATCCCTAAAATAGAACCACTATAATAGAAAAGTTTAAATGAATTAAAATTACTTTTGAAATGAAAAGTTACAGGGTATAAATAAACCGCGAACACTGCTTCACCACCGAACAAAAACAAATTAAAGTTTGTGTTAGTACTTTTTTATAATTATTTTTTTTTCTATTTTCACAACTACACAGTTCATGTTTTAATCATATTTAGGAAAGAAGAGTATATGAGTAAATGTGGATTGGCTGTTTTGTTCGATCGATCTGGGGGAAAACTCACAGATGAAATAAGAGACGAAATCATCAACGATCCAATGAAGACACCACATGGACAAAACCTACTTAAAGAAATCCGTGAAAGATGGGACGAATGGGATCTGAAAGATAAAGTTCAAGGTGATAACCTCTTGGATTACGATTCCTTCTACAATGGTTTCATGGCCCCTTATTTTGCCTGTTACAGATGTAACGATACTAAAAAAGCGTTGCAGGCCCTCGATATGGATGTCGACAACTCTGTTGATTGGTCGGAATTCTGCGTCTTTTTGAAATGGGCAATGAAGCAATATCCCAAAACTATTCATACTGCCGATGATTTACTTGAAGTAGCCTTCCGAAAAGGATTAATTCCTTGTATGAGAGATGAAATGCTTGTCAAAAAGTAAAAACGAAAACAATAGTGTATTTTTAAACCTACAGCAACTTATATTTGTAATAAACCGCGTATATATCCATACTATGAATCTGCTTGCAACTCGGCTATTAGTATATTGATGTCTATTATGACTCTATGAGTAACACCAATGTGATTATTTCAACACTGTAGAGATATAAACATACATCTGTTTATGGTTAGAAAACTGTTGGTTATTTAAATATATGAAAAAATGTATGCAAAAAGTAAATTCAACATCCTAAATAAACAAAATAATGTAACCAATTGTTCACCTGGAGACATTTCTGCAATAGATTTATTGTATTTAGATTTGAATATTTAGTATATTAGCTTTATTTTAAATAAAGATGATGTGTATTTCGTTTGTTCTGTCAATAAGGTATTGTATGGCAAAAAATTAAACAAAGTAAAAGGTTTTTTGTTGCACATCAGTGTTTCTGTTGGTTCGTTGTTATAGTTGATGTGTTTACCTTGAGATTTTAGTTCATAACCCGGATGTGTTTTCTCTCAATCGATTAATGACTTTCGAACAGCGGTATACTACTGTTGCCTTTATTTAACGAGCTTGTTACTAGTACAGATTTCACTTGTTTAGATGTACTTATATATATTTTTCTGTGACTGAATCTCACGATCTTTTAGAATAGACAATTTAGCTAATCTGCAATCTATCCCATCTTCCTGCCAAATACACCATGTACAACTCTAGATTCTACTGACGACGAAAGGTAACATAGAAAGCATTTTTTCAGCCAAGATTTGAGGTTAATTACTAGATTAAACAATACTTACCTTGTTTAAAGTTTGAAGTTTTTATTTGAATTTTATGTAGTCATAGAATCAATGAAGACTAGTGATCAAATGAGAAGCACTAAAGATACATTTTTTATGGACTAAATGGGGACACACAACCTATACACGAATGTATGATATGAGCTTTCTAAATGGGGACTACTAATGGCATTTATCTAATAAACTAAATGGGGACACTCAGTATGATATGAGATTTCTAAATGCGGACTTTTCGACTTATCATATCCCAGGAACAGATTACCTTAGCCGTATTTGGCACATTTTTTTGGAATTTTGGATCCTCAATGCTCTTCAACTTCGTATTTGTTTGGCTTGATTAATATATTTGATATGAGCGTTACTGATGAGTCTTATGTAGACGAAACGCGCGTCTGGCGTACTAAATTATAATCCTGGTACCTTTGATAACTATTATCAAAGATATTTACGTGAGGGACATTAGTGTGTCAATGGAATGTATCAATATGGAATCATTTTCTGTAATACAAATCAATGGTAGCGGTCTCTATTCAGATGAACTAACTGATGAAAATGAAATTCTGTAAACGGACCTTTATTCTGGGTGTCTTTTTTCTAGAATATGGCAGTATCAGCGTTATATCAAAGTTATCTAAGGGTAATAAACTTCAAACATCTCAGTAAAAGAGTTTGGTAACGTTCAAATTCCCCCGTTCCCTACCGAACAACTCATTATTAGTGCTGTATAGGAACGTTCGCTAGTGGTAATTCGCCTAGAATATTTCAGCTTCAAAATCAACTTTAACCAAGGTAAGTATCGTTTAATTTAGTAACTCTATTACCACTAGGGTAAAGCTGATGACCGTAATTTGTCAAGATGACCGTAACTTTTAAAGGATGACCGTCAGTTCTAAGAAATATCCGTATTTGTATTCATAGTATTTTGTTGAGTTTGTCATAATAGGGGCTCGGTTAGAGGATATAAATATGTTTAATCAATTTCTTTTTAACTATTTGTTGTATTTTGAGTTCCTGACAATAATAGTAAGTTGCATATATCTCGTAGACAATGAACTATTTATTGATAACGGCGTTAAAATTTTAATACAAATTAACAGCAATACGTCGAAAATCTGAAGAAAAAAAATGTGTATGGTTCCCGAGGATGCAGATAAAAAATGTTTTGATATATGAATAACATTTTTGTTTAATTCCGTTTGACACCCTGCTACATAACCGTTACCGTCACTGACTTTCAAATTTGAGGAACATCTTTTGAATTATATAGTTTGTTCTTTAAAATTTATATTTGGCTAATAAGACTTTTATAATATCTTCTAACATCACGAAATGTACGGACCGATATAGGCAGAATGACCAGTGTTTTTATCCAAACTTTCTTTCTAAAACGAAATGTTTGTGGACCAACATGATTGTCTATAATGTGTATCAAAATGTTGTCAATTCACAGGTGGTATAATGATAACATATGTACTTATATGAAATAAAGAACATTTGCAATGGTAGTTGAAACGATATAATATCAATTAGTGTACATGCATTGGCATTTTAAAAAGGTGTATTTATTATATGTCATTAAAAAGAATCCCAGATATAAAAAAAAATCGTTTGGCTAGTAGTTGGAGGCTGTGCACTATATTTTTCATTTTACTTGTAAGGTCATTTGATCGCGCTTTTGTTGCATGTTTTCACCATATGCTCATGTGCATGTCTTGCTGTATGTTCATTTTAAAAGTTATATCTTCTACCGTAAAAAAGATACATGGTGAACTACGGAAGCCGTAAGCGGACACACACAAAATTAGAAAATATTTTTTTTAATTCGAGATCACGAGAAAACATTACTGTTTTACCGAGATCTAGATAAAAAATATATCGTTATCTCAAAACATTAAATTGTTATATCCAGATCTCGGATTATTATATCGTTATCTCGATTTATCATATCTTTATCGTGATAAAACGAAACTGCTATATCGAAATCTCAGATTATCATACCGTTATCTCTATTTATTAAAACGAGATCTCAGATTAATTAATTGTTGTCTTGGTTAATATATCGAGATCTCGATAAAAAGATAAAACAAAACTGTATTTCTGAATTCGTCATTTTGATGTTATCTAATAAATATTCAAATTAATATCAGAAAAAAAGATTCAAAGCACTCTTTAAATTTTCAACATAATTCATTCATATGATTTCCAATGAGACAACTATCCACAAAAGACCAAAATGACACAGACATTAACAACTATAGGTCACCGTACGGCCTATAACAATGAGCAAAGCCCATACCGAATAGTCAGCTATAAAAGGCCCCGATAAGACAATGTAAAACAATTCAAACGAGAAAACTGACGGCCTTATTTATGTAAAAAAAAAAATGAACGAAAAACAATTAGGTAACACATAAACAAACGACAACCACTGAATTACAGGCTCCTGACTTGGGACAGGCACATACATAAATAATGTGGCGGGGTTAAACATGTTAGCGGGATCCCAACCCTCTCCCTAACCTGAGACAGTACAACATAAGAACGAACTGTAAAAATCAGTTGATAAAGGCTTAACTCATCAGACGGACAAAAATACAAGTGGACGTGGTCAATGTATGAACGACCATGAAAACCAAAACATATATATATATATATATATATCAATATTAGAATACTCAATGTTATCTTTTTTTTTTATTTTCACGTTACCTTTGCTGTTCTTCATCCCATATTTATAGATATATCATGTTCATTTTGCAGCAATGATCATTAGAGGGGTTAAGTAGGACCTAAATGCCAAAATACGCGTGAAAATTGTAAAAATACCTAATTTTTAACCGGATTTTTGTGACAAAAATGTCGGTTATTGATTTGGGGATGTACGGCGGGTGGGCGGCAATCAAATGTTGTCCGTGCATTAACTCATGAACCGTTCAACCAAAGCTTTTAAAATTTTAATATGTTGTTACTGACAACTAAATGAAGGTCAAGTTCAATAATGGCGATTTTGACTTTTACCGTTCAGGAGTTATGGTTCTTGAAAGATTGAAAAATGGAGTTTCCAGTCGTGTCCGTGCATTTACGCATGAACTGTTCTACCAAAGCTTCCCAAATTTTTAATATGTTGTTACCGATGACAAAATGGAGGTCAAGTTCAATAATGACGATTTTGACTTTTACCGTTCAGGAGTTATGGTTCTTGAAAGATTGAAAAATGGAGTTTTCAGTCGTGTCCGTGCATTTACGCATGAACTGTTCTACCAAAGCTTCCCAAATTTTAATATATTGTTACTGATGACAAAATGGAGGTCAAGTTCAATAATGACGATTTTGACTTTTACCGTTCTGGAGTTATGGTTCTTGAAAGATTGAAAAATGGTGTTTCCAGTCGTGTCCGTGCATTTTCTCATAAACAATTTAACCAAAGCTTTTGAAATTTTTATATGTTGTTACTGATGACAAAATAGAGGTCAAGTTCAATAATGACGATTTTGACTTTTACCGTTCAGGAGTTATGGTTTTTGAAAGATCGTAAAATGGCGTTTCCATTTACGTTGTTGCATTTACTAATGAACCATTCAATCTAAGCTTTTCAAATTTTAATATGTTGATACTGACTACAAAGTGGAGGTCAAATTTGATATTGACGATTTTCACTTTCAGCATTCATCAGTTATTGTTCTTGTGATATTGCCAGGACACAAATAAATGTTAATAAATCCGGTTTGCTGTCGTTGTGACAGCCTCTTGTTAATAATGGAATGGATATTTTGAATAATGGATCGGACTGCTGCGACCTTTCAGCCCCTAATTACAGATATACATTCTTCCTCATTTATGAGCCTGTTAAATAGAGAAACAAAGGGTATAAAGTCAATATGTCCCGCAACGCATATAAGAGGAACAACGAAGGACTAAAAATTGAAATACGCGTGAACATTATACATTTATTTCCCGTGCCTGAGGGAAATATGAAGATTTGTTCACCCAAAATTTTCGAAATTTTACTAGCTTTCAAACCCGTTCGTGCATGTTTCATTGTTATTCATTACAAAATAATTATACAAGATACCTCGGACTATCTTAGATCCTTTTTTATTTAATAAAGGGGGTGTCAGTAACTGCAGCAACTTATATTTGTAATAAACCGCGTATATATCCATACTATGAATCTGCTTGCAACTGCTATTAATATATTGATGTCTATTATGACTCTATGAGTAACACAAATGTGATTATTTCAACACTGTAGAGATATAAACATACATCTGTTTAGGGTTAGAAAACTGTTGGTTATTTAAATATATGAAAAAATGTATGCAAAAAGTAAATTCAACATTCTAAATAAACAAAATAATGTAACCAATTGTTCACCTGGAGACATTTCTGCAATAGATTTATTGTATTTAGATTTGCATATTTAGTATATTAGCTTTATTTTAAATAAAGATGATGTGTATTTCGTTTGTTCTGTCAATAAGGTATTGTATGGCAAAAAATTAAACAAAGTAAAAGGTTTTTTGTTGCACATCAGTGTTTCTGTTGGTTCGTTGTTATAGTTGATGTGTTTACCTTGAAATTTTAGTTTATAACCCGGATGTGTTTTCTCTCAATCGGTTTATGACTTTCGAACAGCGGTATACTACTGTTGCCTTTATTTAACGAGCTTGTTACCAGTACAGATTTCACTTGTTTAGATGTACTTATATATATTTTTCTGTGACTAAATCTGACGATCTTTTAGAATAGACAATTTAGCTAATCTGCAATCTATCCCATCTTCCTGCCAAATACACCATGTACAACTCTAGATTCTACTGACGACGAAAGGTAACATAGAAAGCATTTTTTCAGCCAAGATTTGAGGTTAATTACTAGATTAAACAATACTTACCTTGTTTAAAGTTTGAAGTTTTTATTTGAATTTTATGTAGTCATAGAATCAATGAAGACTAGTGATCAAATGAGAAGCACTAAAGATACATTTTTTATGGACTAAATGGGGACACACAACATATACAGGAATGTATGATATGAGCTTTCTAAATGGGGACTACTAATGGCATTTATTTAATAAACTAAATGGGGACACTCAGTATGATATGAGATTTCTAAATGCGGACTTTTCGACTTATCATATCCCAGGAACAGATTACCTTAGCCGTATTTGGCACATTTTTTTGGAATTTTGGATCCTCAATGCTCTTCAACTTCGTATTTGTTTGGCTTGATTAATATATTTGATATGAGCGTTACTGATGAGTCTTATGTAGACGAAACGCGCGTCTGGCGTACTAAATTATAATCCTGGTACCTTTGATAACTATTATCAAAGATATTTACGTGAGGGACATTAGTGTGTCAATGGAATGTATCAATATGGAATCATTTTCTGTAATACAAATCAATGGTAGCGGTCTCTATTCAGATGAACTAACTGATGAAAATGAAATTCTGTATACGGACCTTTATTCTGGGTGTCTTTTTTCTAGAATATGGCAGTATCAGCGTTAAATCAAAGTTATCTAAGGGTAATAAACTTCAAACATCTCAGTAAAAGAGTTTGGTAACGTTCAAATTCCCCCGTTCCCTACCGAACAACTCATTATTAGTGCTGTATAGAAACGTTCGCTAGTGGTAATTCGCCTAGAATATTTCAGCTTCAAAATCAACTTTAACCAAGGTAAGTATCGTTTAATTTAGTAACTCTATTACCACTAGGGGTAAAGCTGATGACCGTAATTTGTCAAGATGACCGTAACTTTTAAAGGATGACCGTCAGTTCTAAGAAATATCCGTATTTGTATTCATAGTATTTTGTTGAGTTTGTCATAATAGGGACTCTGTTAGAGGATATAAATATGTGTAATCCATTTCTTTTTAACTATTTGTTGTATTTTGAGTTCCTGACAATGATAGTAAGTTGCATATATCTCGTAGACAATGAACTATTTATTGATAACGACGTTAAAATTTTAATACAAATTAACAGCAATACGTCGAAAATCTGAAGAAAAAAAATGTGTATGGTTCCCGAGGATGCAGATAAAAAATGTTTTGATATATGAATAACATTTTTGTTTAATTCCGTTTGACACCCTGCTACATAACCGTTACCGTCACTGACTTTCAAATTTGAGGAACATCTTTTGAATTATATAGTTTGTTCTTTTAAATTTATATTTGGCTAATAAGACTTTTATAATATCTTCTAACATCACGAAATGTACGGACCGATATAGGCAGAATGACCAGTGTTTTTATCCAAACTTTCTTTCTAAAACGAAATGTTTGTGGACCAACATGATTGTCTATAATGTGTATCAAAATGATGTCAATTCACAGGTGGTATAATGATAACATATGTACTTATATGAAATAAAGAACATTTGCAATGGTAGTTGAAACGATATAATATCAATGAGTGTATATGCATTGGCATTTTAAAAAGGTGTATTTATTATATGTCATTAAAAAGAATCCCAGATATAAAAAAAAATCGTTTGGCTAGTAGTTGGAGGCTGTGCACTATATTTTTCATTTTACTTGTAAGGTCATTTGATCGCGCTTTTGTTGCATGTTTTCACCATATGCTCATGTGCATGTCTTGCTGTATGTTCATTTTAAAAGTTATATCTTCTACCGTAAAAAAGATACATATGGTGAACTACGGAAGCCGTAAGCGGACACACACAAAATTAGAAAATATTTTTTTTAATTCGAGATCACGAGAAAACATTACTGTTTTACCGAGATCTAGATAAAAAATATATCGTTATCTCAAAACATTAAATTGTTATATCCAGATCTCGGATTATTATATCGTTATCTCGATTTATCATATCTTTATCGTGATAAAACGAAACTGCTATATCGAAATCTCAGATTACCATACCGTTATCTCTATTTATTAAAACGAGATCTCAGATTAATTAATTGTTGTCTTGGTTAATATATCGAGATCTCGATAAAAAGATAAAACAAAACTGTATTTCTGAATTCGTCATTTTGATGTTATCTAACAAATATTCAAATTAATATCAGAAAAAAGATTCAAAGCACTCTTTAAATTTTCAACATAATTCATTCATATGATTTCCAATGAGACAACTATCCACAAAAGACCAAAATGACACAGACATTAACAACTATAGGTCACCGTACGGCCTATAACAATGAGCAAAGCCCATACCGAATAGTCAGCTATAAAAGGCCCCGATAAGACAATGTAAAACAATTCAAACGAGAAAACTGACGGCCTTATTTATGTAAAAAAAAATGAACGAAAAACAATTAGGTAACACATAAACAAACGACAACCACTGAATTACAGGCTCCTGACTTGGGACAGGCACATACATAAATAATGTGGCGGGGTTAAACATGTTAGCGGGATCCCAACCCTCTCCCTAACCTGAGACAGTGGTATAACAGTACAACATAAGAACGAACTGTAAAAATCAGTTGATAAAGGCTTAACTCATCAGACGGACAAAAATACAAGTGGACGTGGTCAATATATGAACGACCATGAAAACCAAAACATATATATATATATCAATATTAAAATACTCAATGTTATTTTTTTTTTTTATTTTCACGTTACCTTTGCTGTTCTTCATCCCATATTTATAGATATAACATGTTCATTTTGCAGCAATGATCATTAGAGGGGTTAAGTAGGACCTAAATGCCAAAATACGCGTGAAAATTGTAAAAATACCTAATTTTTAACCGGATTTTTGTGACAAAAATGTCGGTTATTGATTTGGGGATGTACGGCGGGCGGGCGGCAATCAAATGTTGTCCGTGCATTAACTCATGAACCGTTCAACCAAAGCTTTTAAAATTTTAATATGTTGTTACTGACAACTAAATGAAGGTCAAGTTCAATAATGGCGATTTTGACTTTTACCGTTCAGGAGTTATGGTTCTTGAAAGATTGAAAAATGGAGTTTCCAGTCGTGTCCGTGCATTTACGCATGAATTTTAATATGTTGTTACTGACAACTAAATGAAGGTCAAGTTCAATAATGGCGATTTTGACTTTTACCGTTCAGGAGTTATGGTTCTTGAAAGATTGAAAAATGGAGTTTCCAGTCGTGTCCGTGCATTTACGCATGAACTGTTCTACCAAAGCTTCCCAAATTTTAATATGTTGTTACCGATGACAAAATGGAGGTCAAGTTCAATAATGACGATTTTGACTTTTACCATTCAGGAGTTATGGTTCTTGAAAGATTGAAAAATGGAGTTTTCAGTCGTGTCCGTGCATTTACTCATGAACTGTTCTACCAAAGCTTCCCAAATTTTAATATATTGTTACTGATGACAAAATGGAGGTCAAGTTCAATAATGACGATTTTGACTTTTACCGTTCTGGAGTTATGGTTCTTGAAAGATTGAAAAATGGTGTTTCCAGTCGTGTCCGTGCATTTTCTCATAAACAATTTAACCAAAGCTTTTGAAATTTTTATATGTTGTTACTGATGACAAAATAGAGGTCAAGTTCAATAATGACGATTTTGACTTTTACCGTTCAGGAGTTATGGTTTTTGAAAGATCGTAAAATGGCGTTTCCATTTACGTTGTTGCATTTACTAATGAACCATTCAATCTAAGCTTTTCAAATTTTAATATGTTGATACTGACTACAAAGTGGAGGTTAAATTTGATATTGACGATTTTCACTTTCAGCATTCATCAGTTATTGTTCTTGTGATATTGCCAAGACACAAATAAATGTTAATAAATCCGGTTTGATGTCGTTATGACAGCCTCTTGTTAATAATGGAATGGATATTTTGAATAATGGAACGGACTGCTGCGACCTTTCAGCCCCTAATTACAGATATACATTCTTCCTCATTTATGAGCCTGTTAAATAGAGAAACAAAGGGTATAAAGTCAATATGTCCCGCAACGCATATTAGAGGAACAACGAAGGACTAAAAATTGAAATACGCGTGAACATTATACATTTATTTCCCGTGCCTGAGGGAAATATGAAGATTTGTTCACCCAAAATTTTCGAAATTTTACTAGCTTTCAAACCCGTTCGTGCATGTTTCATTGTTATTCATTACAAAATAATTATACAAGATACCTCGGACTATCTTAGATCCTTTTTTTATTTAATAAAGGGGGTGTCAGTAACTGCGAGTACTCGCAGATCTGTACTTATTGTTTTTTTGTTGTTGGGATATACAAGTACCTGACCACGTCCACTCTGTGTAGTACAAAATTTATTTTTATACGTATCCATCTGATGAGTTAAGCCTTTTTTAACTGAATTTATAGTTTGTTCTTAGGTTGGACTGTTCCACCACTGTCCCAGGTTAAGGGAGGGTTGGTATCCGCTAACATGTTTGACCCCGCCACATTCTGTATGTATGTGCCTGTCCCCAGTCAGGAGTCTGTAATTCATTGGTTGTCACTTGTTTTTCGTTCATTTTTGTATATGAATAAGGTCGTTAGTTTTCTCGTTTGTTTAAATTGTTTTGCATTTGTCATTTTGAAGCCTTCTATAGCTGACTTTGCGGTATGGGCTATGTTCATTATTGAAGTGCGTGCGGTGAACTATAGTTATTAATTTTGGTGTCATTTGGTCTCATTTTTTGGAGAGTTGTCTCATTTGCAATCATACCACATCCTCTTTTTTATATTGTATATCATTTTGTTTTGTGAAAATTTTCAATCGCAGATTATTTAATATTTCTTTCGACACATGACACTTTCTTCAATATGCAAATCCTTGAATTTCTTTAAATTCTTTTCCCAAAGATCTACCCTTACAAACTGATTTGTTTTCTAGTTACTTTTCATCTAAATATAACATAAGAGTATAAGATTTTTAAGACGTCATGCACCAACAATGTGTCATTGTAGTCGGAACAGGATTTAAGATTCAAAAAACAAACTTTTTTGATTTTTTGTTTGTTTGCAGAGCGATATATTTTGTATTATATGATATACATGTAAACGGATATGTTCATCCTATTTTACACAAACGCAGAAAAGCGATTTAAATGACTATCATCAAAAATATTTTATTTATATAAAACAAGTATCGTCATGTTATTAGACATGTTACGAAAAGGTATATTCACGATGCTGGGGTTGACAAATTACTTTAAATGTGGGGACTGTGTCAAAACGCAAAAGAGATTACCTGTATATACATTGGATTTTTATTTAAAAACTGCATTTCGCAGGCAATTCCGTATGGAACGAATATTCAATAACATTTATACCATAAGAAATATAAGAAATAGATATTAATAATTTCCATTATATTTTTAAGAAAACATACCGCAAAAAATGGGGGTACGATCATGTTAATGGTACAACGGAGACACGGGGTACATACATGTGTGAATTCTTTAGCGAGACCTTAATAGATCTCTCAAATAATCTTAAGTTTTATAATCTGTTTTATACCTACTCTTAAATATATATATAACGGTCATTTTTATATAGTTTAAAAAAACAAACAGTGTATGTATTTTGATCCAATTGTTTGCCACCTAAATTTTTATCTTACGGGGTCTGTTTTAAAACAACTAAAACACGATTTTTATACAATTTAAACTTGATGCATGTTCCATTATATAGTTTTAGAAAATTTACGCCTTGTCATATAGCTTCGAAGGTATGTATTTTCTTTCTTAATTTCCTTCCAACTCTGTCTTAATTTAAAAAGTTTCAGCTTTCTTTATAAAGGGTTTGTGATTGATTGATTGTTGGTTGCTTAACGTTCAGTGGCAAATATTTCATGTATGTTCAGAACGAAAAGAGATTTGTGTAAAATATGACTCACTACTCATTCGTGAACAACTCTGCAGAGTTTCAAAAGTATTGCATAATGACTTTGCATTTACATCTTAACACCACCTTATGCAGATATTTTGTATTTCATAAATTCCTGAAACGTTTTGGATGGGTACTTATTACTACTCTACGGAAGTACCAGTTGTTGTTTCAGGGAGAATGGGTTTGGGGGGGGGGGGTGTAGGATTAAATTTTAAAAAGGCAGGACAGGAGTTTTGAGTTAAGAAAAGGCAGAATGAGCAACTTGGCCAAAAAACGCTAAAATTTAACTTGCTTACTATGTATATATTATCAATCTAGAATCGAATGAACTTGTATAACCCTCAGTCCCCCTTTTTTCTAGACCACCCACTCCTGCGCACGAACACCTTTTATGTCTTATGACAGGTTTTAGCCAGCAATAATATTACAAAAGCAATTGTCGTATAGGATGTTACATAATTATGTTCTAGATAAATGTAATTTGAATTAACCAAGACGCACAATGTTTTGACACCGTCCCCAGATTTAAAGTCTATTTGTCAACCTCTTCGTCGAGAATATACCTTTTCGTAACATGTCTAATCAATGAACGATATTTTTGTTTTTGTAACGGGTATATCGGTCAGTGTCATTTAATCTAATAAAACTTCCACGTAGACCCTTTAATACTAGTCTACCTGAACTTGTTTTCTCATATGAATGTCTTTTTGTCATTTTTATCTTAATAATGTCTATTTTTTAAAATGTATTTTCAATTTAGCTGTCTTGTAGAATTTCAATAACATCGTCATCATTTACCCTTAAAATAGTTTAGAACCAATTTGAAGGCCCTTTCCAACTGATATTCATAATTTTTCTTATGGAATAATGTTACACCTCAGTCAAAAGTTAAGGAAGGGAGCATTCTAAACTTGCCTGTCCAAAACGAGGGCATGTTATTTGAGTCATTTCTTCCTGTCTTTGCATATTAATACAACAGAACTCGTGCCATATATTTGTAGGACTCTAAAGTGCGATGGTACTCTAAAGTGCGATGGTCACGCTAAAGTGCGATGTTCTACGCTAAAGTACGATGGTGTATCACGCTAAAGTACGATGGCTGTTTGTTCGCTAAAGTACGCTGGTTTATCACGCAAAAGTGCAATAGACTAAAAGGGTAAGGTTAAAGGGCTTAAAGTATTAAAGAACACGGATTTAAAAAATAGTCCTCTTGCGAAAGCTAGTACAAGGTTTTATGACATATTTGATAGGCGTTATAATTACCGGTAGTCTTTTAAAAGTGATCGTTGTTTTAAATTAAGAAGAACGACCACGTTATAATTGCTAAAACGGTAATTTAGGTGTGACAAAAATCTATATATCCTGTGTATGTTTTTTTTTTTAATTCAGGCCGGTATCACATATTTGGATAATTGGTGTAGCTTGCCATTCACACAGTCTATCACTAATGTGAACATCTCCTCTCAAAGTCGTCATTGAAAATTACAAATACAAAATTCGTTCTAATTTTTTAGCAGACAATTTATGATTTACGCATGTAAACATGCCGTACCTTTATTTTACCGACTTTACTTTTCATTAAAATCAATATTTGAACTGGGACGTCAAAGTAAACTGCAACATAAACAATGATTTCAATGTATCCGTTAAAGTGCGTGACCATCGTACTTTAGCGTCCCCATCACACTTTAGAGTCCTACCTTATTTATAATAGTGAACACACAGAAAAATCCTATTTGTATAAGAGGTCCATAGTGCTGGCGTAAATAACTTTGACAAATTTTGACGAATTTACAAACGTTCTGGCTAAGTAAAGCTCATATCAGGTGGAATCATATAGGATTTGTCAAAGTTTTCCAGTCAGGAATACTTTTCCCCTCAATAATCTGATACATTTTAGTGGAAGCTGTAGTCTTTGTGCGGCGTTCCCTTTCGGCAGACTTTATAGAGTTGTTCATGTCGTAGCGGTCAAAAACATATGCTACTGTGTGCGCTACAGAAATTCATTGGGACATATTTTTGTAATAATCAGCTACAAGGTCACCGAATGTTTTACTTTTCTTAACATTAATACATTAAACCAATGCCATACCATCTATGATTTAAGTTGTGAGTGATGGTACAATGGAAGGTAGGGAAAGTGCACAAGAGACTTCAGATTCTAATTGCTTCACCAAATCAGACTTGCATGATTTTCCTATATGGTGTCGTCATCTTGAAAAAGGTAAATTGGACCTACATGGTGCGACAGCACATGTTCTAATGTAACATCATCTCTACATTTTGCCAAAATCAGTGCACGTCTCAATACAAGTAATGTATTTATGTGACCTATTTCCTCCGATTTAAATTGAAGGTTTGTTTTTGTGGTCATGTTTCAAACGTTTTTAGTTTTGACTTTGATATTGGACTATAAAACCTCCATGACTTATCTAGAGAAAGAGACTAGTGATATAAAAATGTCTAGACATGTTCATTCTAGAAGAGATATTGATAAGACATGAGGGTGGGATTCCACATCAAAGGGATCAGTTATGGTTCATTCAGATGGTTCACAATGGCAACAACATGTTTTTCAACTATTCTTATTGCTGTTGGTTTTGTTTCCTCGTGGACATTTGCATTATTTCCAGCCCTTATCATTATTACACTACTAAGGGATTTTAAGAAATGTATAGTAAGGGTCCATCTAACAAGCGCAGACTTTGATTTGTTATGCCTACAGTACCATCTGATCCCTTGAGGCTTTTATAATGTCTTTTATGTAGCCTTCCGGTCCATATACCGTTAAAATGTCCAGGAGTATGTCTAAAAGCAAAGTAGCCATCTATAAAAGGTGATCGAATATTTTCATAAAAATGAAGCATATCGAGTATGTAAAATGGCTTCAGTAATTGGTACGGTTGGTTACAAAAACTTAAGTTACATTTGAGATGATGATCTCAAAGAAGTAGCCAATTGCCATCTCGTTCTGTTCTAACATTTGACAACAAAATGTCTACTGCTTTAAGGAACATATCCCGCTATTTGAATGTAAGTGATACAGCACATCCCCATTACTTATATGTATTTATAAGAGACTGTATATGAGCTTCGAAAAGCTCCGTCATAGAAGCGTTAGGACTTGTGTCTGGCTTGAATTGATGAAATAATACTGATGAGATAAATGCATTTGATATCATTGATAAACAAAAAGTATGATATATCACATAAATGTTTATAATTTTACATTTTGCGTAAAAACAAATAATGAAATTGAAAACGTACTTTATTAAATGCAAACTTTTCGTAGTGTTATCTTTTACATAAACTTTTGATAACGGACTAATTTTGCTAAATTTTATTTGAAATCGTTAAATAAGGTGTAACAACAGTGTATATAATAACAGAAATCATATCACGGATGTTCTTTAATATTCAATGTAGACCTAAAACCTTTTCTAAGTCGACTTTTCTTTCAAGTAAACTGACGTACTTCAAAGCCCATTTTACAAAAATTGCATCGTACGATTTTTTGACAAGTCAAAATGTTAAGTTTAACCTTTGAACTATCAATACTGTGATTTATAACCGTATAGTCCGAATGACAATTAAACTCCTTAAATAAGCCACTTTTCCTTACTTGGTCACCGTACTATAACAGGTGTTTATATAATACCTGCCAGACAGATAGGTTCACCTTACAAGAGAGTACACATAATATAATATGCTATCATATCTGAGATACTGACTTGAACTAGGAAACTTAACTTTGTGAATTATTAACGACTATGTGCCGTGGTCTAATGAGAACTGTTATATTGGCATTATGACTATATAGATAAACACATACGAAAATCGTTAGCGTATAACTTATAATAGAGAATCAACATAGCATACAATTCTTCGAGTAGCTATATAGTCACTCACTGAACTATGAAAAAGAGGTTCAAGACAATCATATTAAAACAGATAAATTGTAATAATTGGGTGAAAGATACCAGATGAACAGCAAACTCATAAATCGAAAATAAACTTACAATGCCATGACTAAAACTGAAAAAGACATACAGACAAATAATAGTACACTAGAAGCAATATAGAAAACTAAAGACTGAGCAACACGGACCCCACCAAAACTTGGGGGTGATCTCAGATGCTCTGGATGGGTAAGTAGTTCCTGCCCTACAAATGGCATTTATAACAATGTTTGTACATGTAGTATCCAGGTCTTCTTTTTCCTGAAACATTTAGCTTTTGGATTAATTTCTAATGTTAACACAGCAAGATTACTATCCTTTATTTTAGATTTTTGTTGCAGTTAATAAATAGCTTCACTGAGTTATCTTTGTTTTATTGTAACACTTTAAATCATTTATCCATTATATTTTTAAAAAATCAGGAGCTATAAGTTCTGTTTTCTAATTATTAAATGGTTCATTTTAAATATTACAATGTATTATATGTAAATAGCCTTACGCTAATGATGTCTTTTTTATGGTATTTTTGTTAATTGAATTTCACAACATCTGGATAGTTTTACAACTGTTAGGTTTTTTTTTACTTTGTTCTGGATTTATTGCTTTGGATACCACCGGTCGGTCCTTAGTCAGGCTAAAGCAGTCTGTTAAACAGGGCTTGTAATTTTTGGTGTATATCTTGATTTTCTGTTTGTACATTGATGTAGCCATACGTTTTCTTGTTTATATTGTTTTAACATTTGTCATTTCATGGCTATTTCTTACTGATTTATGTATAGTTATTTTTTTCTGATTGTAAAAATGTTGTATGGTAAGCTTTATTTCTTTTTCATCATTTTGTCTTGAGCTGGTGTCTGATTACCAATCATACCTCCCTTTTCGTTTTTTTTTATGAATAATGACAACAGTTTGGTTTTAATTTTCATTTATGTATGTACATGTGACAATATAAAACAGTATATATAATCTCATTCCATCATTAATATTGGTCATTGTTGGTATATATTTATCTTTAAGTTTAACAATGTACTGTGAAAGTGCTATCTTCTAACAGATACTTAGTATTATGGTTATTGTGAAACCACTGATTCAAAGGACAAGGTCCACTTATTGCCCAAAATGGCCAAAAATATACTCTATACCATAAAACTAAAAAAAGTTCACAATTTGGTTCGTAAATGGGTCTATTTCAAAAGTCTTAATGCTAAAAAAATCAGTTCTTTTCATAAAAGTACATTTTATGTTTCAAATTAGGCCCATTTTGCCACCACCTACGATCCAAAATGTTTTGTAACTAAAAGAATCCAAATCTAATATATAATTCATCAATATAAACACTTTTGGATCTTGGATGCATCAAAGGTTAATTATGCCAAAAACAATTAAAGTTTTGGACAACATTGACCTAAAATACAAATAATGTATAATCAACCTATAGCTTTACAATGTAACCTATGAGAATGAAACAAGAGTATAAATCTCAATAACCGAAAATTATACCATAGTTGTCTTTGGTATAATTTTCACAACTATACCTTGGTTTTGTTGTGTATGATTTTCGGAAAGAAAAATAAAGATGGCAAGACCTGAACGAGGCTGCCTGATTATTTTAAGTGACATATGAACAACAGAGTCAGTGTGGGGTCACTAAGCTAAACTGCCCGCTTTGCACCAGCCAATATAAATGAATGCCTAGGGTGGGAATCGAACACCAACTCCGGTGTCTCTATATGTTTACTATACTATATATAAAAACATTAATTTTCGCGAACCATTTAGGTCACGGAAATTCCAAAATATGGCATCAGTATGGAGAGTTGTACAAACAATGTAAATACACAGAACCCCATCCAAACTTGCTTTAACTAATAGTATTCATCTTTTTCTATTTTATATGTACTAACAACATTCCATTTTTCTATAATTTCGATTAAAAAATTCCAAAATCTGAGTTAAAACAGGTCGAATGCCCCAAATAAACGTTGTCGGATTGGTTGAAGTACTGTGGCGTCGATGATAAGCATAGAAAGCCTCGATGTAAAGCACAAGCCTCGATGTAAAGCACACGCTTCACAGGAATAAGGAGAGTTTTACAAATAATGTGAATACACAGATCCTCCATCCTATTTATGTTTTGCTGAAAATGTTGCAGTGTTCATCATTTCTGTTTTGATTCTGCTAACAACATTCCATTTTTTCTATAATTCCGATTTAAAGATGTGGAAACCCGTAATAAAAATAGATGGCCTCAATGATTTAAAAGCAACGCAAAAAAATTCCGTTAATATAAACATGTTGAACTTCGACCCTGAGTTAATTAACCGATTCACAATAAAGATCTCCTTGCGCTCAAATGTAATTCTTAGTGAAGTATACGCGTAAATTCGTTTACAGAAATTTATACACACTTTTATCATTAATATATTACCAGGCTTTTGCATATTCACGTTTTTTTATGTTCAACTTTAGTCAAATTCAATTCTATACATATTTTTTTACGTAAAGCAATAGGAGTAAGAATATTATTTCGCGCCAATTTAACCAGCATCATGCACCACCATCAAAATTATTTACCGTTATCTTTGTGAATTTCAGTTTTATAGTTTATTAATTAGAGAAATTTTGGTAAGTATTACTTATTAATGTTAAGGTTCTACTGATGTGCTTCTCTAGACCTTTTTGACGGTCAGTTTTATCCCATTTATCTCAATATTATCCCCGATGACAGAAATGTCAACCCGACCTATTCGTGTCAAAAGTGAAAATCGATCTATTTGATGAACTAATTTCTTCATAAACTGTGCATGCATTATTTCTGTATTATTTGATAACCAATCACATTCACGTTGCATGATAATGGGTTATGTATTAGTGGATTGTAAGGGCGATGCAACATGTGAGGTCTGCGCGATCACGTGACATTATTATTTGTAAACAAACATGCTCCCCGTGTAGCACGTGTCTGAATTATCCTTTCAAAGTGTTATGAATCTTTCAATCACTGTTTTTTTTTGTTTTTTTTTTAAATTAGTGGGTAAGTCTACATAACTTCATAAGTCATTATTAAACTGAAGTCTAATAAGATGACTCAACTTTCCCTCTGATTCTCCCTCTATTTTTGAACCTGCATACCAAATGAAAGGGCATTTGCTCCCCTTGAACACTATTTGGCCCCTTCCCTGTCATTTCCCTTCAAATTAGATTCGCTGCTTCGTTGCTTCTGATGCCGACTGACGGCCATGGAATTATATAAATCGGGCACCAATCTGTTCATTTTTCATTTATCTCTTCATTTATGCAAGTTTCACCTACCTGCCAACCTTTATTTTTCCATATTTTAACAGTTTTCACAGTGACCCATCGATTTCGGCATTTTGACTTTCACTTTCAAATGGACGTCAAGTTACGAGAGAGTTCGTGGTCTCGAGACTCAAAATATGCAAATATTTATATTTTTTCAGCTCCTTTATAGGAGATCGAGGTTTAACATTTAGTAGCCGACCACGATTTTTCACCTCCTTTACAGGAGATCGGTATTAAGCATTTAGTTCCGACCACGTTACAATCGGAAGCTCTCGGACATTTAGATAACTTGCATCGTAAATGAACAAGATGTTACATTATGGTCATTTGCATAAATCAACACTGTTTTCTCGTGGTCACGTGATTATCTTTGAAAAGGAAAGGCAAAATGCTGAAATCGATGGGTCACTGTGAAAACTGTTAAAATATGGAAAAATAAAGGTTGACAGGTAGGTGAAACTTACATAAATGAAGAGATAAATGAAAAATGAACAGATTGGTGCCCGATTTATATAACTCCATGGCCGTCAGTCGGCATCAGAATCGGCGAAGCAGCGCATCTATTTTGGGTGGGCAAATATCCACTTTTTGATATGGGACGAGCTCTGACGTCCCACGGCCTCAGCTTGTCTGGCAAAACAGCCGTTGGACGTCAGAGTATTCTCTGGCTACTTTTAAATTTGCTCAAAAGTCATAGTCCATTTACAGTAACGGCTGATTTGTGATTTTACCATCTTAACTGCAATTTTCATATTGAACACATTTGACCATTCAGTATGAGTTCCCATGTATTTTTGTCTTATATGAAGGAGGTTTTAGGTCATGTTTTCCTAAACACCTTATTGCTATTTGTCTGTCTGGATTGTTAAAACCACAAAATCAAATATCGATGAATATGCAAGTTTTCAACAATCCAGGAGAATTGACATCCACGAAAAATATAGGAATCCACAGTAAGATTTAGGTTTTGATAAATTTTGGAAATGACATTAGGAAGTAATAAAACTTTATTCTTTGAATATGTTTCAAGCATATTACATGCATGCTCAGCACCGCTTTTTATAAGGAATTTTATAATTTATGTCTTAAAATTCGGGTTTTTTCCATTATAAAAATAGGTGGATTTTCAAGTTAATGAGAAAAATGCTTTGTTCACTAATTCAGCAATGCTTTAACTGTTGTGAATGTGAGCTCCCTTCGGCTATTATTAGAATCTAGATTTACATCATTCATTTTCAATGTAAGAGTTCTCCTTTCATTCAAAAGGTAAATTTCCATGTTTGCTGGTCACTTGACTAGAAACTGCATTCAGTGATATTGTTTGTCTCAATTTACGCCTGAATTTCAGATTTTTCCGAATTACCAATCACTAAAATAAATGTTATTTAATACGTATTAAATACATGTAGCATTGTATGTAACTATCATATTCATGTTTTTATTTAACATTATGAAAGTACTATTGATATCCAGGATTCTGACTTGAATAAACAGTGTTTGTAACACACATGGTTTTATCCGTTTCTTTCCCTTCCCTTAAAAGTATCCTTCAGTTTGAAACTACCTGACAATCATACTGAGTTCACACCTAATTTGAAATGGATTGACATTAACTAATTTGAATTAGTTTAATTCACATTTGAAACGGTTTACATTAACAAACACATAGTTCAAATGTGAATCGAATGCAAGTGAATTGTTTGTCTATCTATGGTCAACATGTTGGGGTATGACTATACCACTTTTACCAATTTTAAGAAACATTGTTGAATTTTATTTATGGAAGCTTTCCATACCTGTAGCCAGGGGGGTTCGGACGAACCCCCCCCCTTGAAATCAAATAAGCACTGTTAAAGTCAACGTTTTGTTCAAATTGTGACTGTTAAAGTGAGTTCATGAGTCCAACGAACCCCCCCTTGGAAATTCCTGGCTACGGGCCTGCTTTCTTTTCATTTATATAAATTTAAGATTAATATTTCTGAGGTTATGGATTGTCTCGACTTATAAAGGGGGAGGATTCCAAGTTATTTAATATATTTAATTAAATTGTATTCAGGCGCATAGCTCCCTATATGCCAACACGCAACTGCGTGCATATCAATTCAGCATGCAAAAAAAAATGTCAAAATAAAAATTTATAGCATTCGGCATGCAAAAAAAAATGTCAAAATAAAAATTTATAGCATTCGGCATGCAAAAAAAAATGTCAAAATAAAAATTTATAGCATTCGGTATGTACGGAAGCCGTAAGGGGACACACAAAACATTAGAAAATATAATGTCAAAATAAAATTTAAAGGAAACACAAATATGTTGTTTATAATAAAAAAATCATTTGAAAATTGTATCTTTTTCGAATATCATAAATACAGTTGTGAAAATGAATAATCAGTCCCTTGCTTTAATGGAAATGAAAAATCTTGCTTCACTAGTGCAGAAAATGAATAATTTGTCCTCTTAGATTACAAAAATAAATAACCGATCAAAAACAAATCCTCCTGCCCCCTCCCCCAGAATATCAAATGGTCGACCCCTAAGTCTATATATAGGATTTTTTTCTGCGACAAGTGCCTCAAACCATGTATTAAGATTTTTGGATAAAGGACCACAATAGGTAAAAGTCCAATTTAATATTAAATGTTTTAAGTTCTTAGGCTACATTCATTCTGTGTCAGAAACCTATTCTGTTTTGATTATTTGATCACAATCCAAATTCAGAGCTGTATCAGGCTTTAATGTTGTGTCCATACTTGCCCCAACTGTTCAGGGTTCGGCCTCTGCTGTAGTATCAAGCTGCGCCCTGTGGAGCATCTGGTTTGTTTGAAGGGTAGATGTTCCTGACCTGTTTATTAGTGGAATTGTGAATCAGGCCATTTCTCTTCTCAATTGTATTAATGTATACTTTTCATGTTGGGACAGTTTCCCTCATTTTTGAAGGCTGTAGGGTTGCCTATCATTGCTTTGTCATTTGAACATTTGTGGGTAGTTGTCTTATTGGCAATCTTATTACATATTTTAATTTTTATACGTATCCATCCTTCAGAAAAGTTGTTCCAAATGTAATGAATCCCCTCCAGGCTTGCCTTTATCTTCATTGGAACAATTTTTTGGATACGATTGCTTTCAAGCAATCTGTAGACTTATACTGGTGGCTCAGAGCATTGCCCTCACGTCAATTGTTTTATTCTAAACATTAAGGAACATCTCAGATTCTTATGATTGTCTTGCTTTAAAAGGTAAAAACAAACAAAGGGATTGAACTTTAACAACTTTCCTATAATGTTCTTTTCATAATCTTCATGTTTGATAATTCCCTTGACTTATATGCGTGTTTTTAACAACACGGAAAATCAGAATTACGCAGTATTTATATTTAGTGTTTTTCTAAATTTAGAAACATGTTAGAGGGAATTCCCAGTTTGATAAAATGCGAGAGTTCTCTGAATTCCGATAAATCTATTTCTGTCATATAAGAACTGAAGTGGAGTTTTTCTTATATTTTACCTTTATGAAACTGATATTTGAGATTGTACTTCCATAAAGAAATAGAGAACCATCTAGGTCGTTTAATAAACATATAATATACGTTCTTGCTCCAGGTTTTTTTTTGGAAATTATGCGCATGCGTATAGTTTTCTTGACTTCGAGGGGTTTTTCGATTGAATGGTTGCTCTTAATTTTAAACTCATGGGATCTTTTCTATGTATGTCTGCTATTGAAGGTTATTATTGTTGCATAATTTTAAATCATATGCATCATTTAAATTAAAATAAATATAGTCCACATCGTAGAACACCCCTTCAGGCGAAATGGAGTCTTCCATATTATTGTTTCGAGTTGTCTCCCTTCTGGAAGTAACTTCCGTGAATTCTGAATTAAAACAATACGTCGAGTATTAGCTCATTCTGTCAATAAAGTGTATTATATTAAAAATGATCGAAATTTAAACCGATAAATGTGTACCGAAAGGAGTCATGATCACTGACCGAAAGGAAATTAAATATTTAAAGAGTTAGGAATGGGGTTCCTCCTAGAATTAGCGTAGGAAAATAGGTGATAAGATACGAAGTGAAATACTTCTTTCACTCTGAGTCTCAGTGACTGCTGTGGAAAGTAAACTTGGAATTGATAGTACAAAAATAAAACACAATAGGCCTAATTGCATTGTTCATACACTTTTATCCGGGATTGGCTATTTTGTAGCTATTTTACATGTGCAGTTGAATTACTTTTGAAAATAATATTATCCAGCTACATGTATACATGTACATGTGTCAACGAAACAACGGCAATCGTATCCCTCAGAGCAATCTGCTCTTTGATTTTTTTGGGGGGAGGGTTCCAAACCTGTTGTTTATAAGTTGCAAATCAGGCCATTACATTAATTGTTGCTTACTTAACATGTCTAGACTGTTTTTTTCTCACTTATTAAGGCTGTATGGTTGCCTATAATTACTTTGTTATTTTAACCTCTGGAAAGCTGTCTCATTGGAAATTATACCACATATATACAGATTTTTATATGGATTGTAGACCTGAAAAAGATTTTCAAAGTTGAATATGCTGCAAACTTCAAACAACCTACTACTTATTTACCATGCATGTCTATCATGAAACTTTTGATCAGAACTATATATAAGTGATTTCACCATTTCTTCATATGTGTACCACTATCAATCAACAGAACAAATGCAAATTATTTTTTTAATATTTGCATATGGTTTCCTTTAATTTCTCACATCTATTTTATTTGAATTTAGGGAAATAAGTATTATGTATATAAACAAATCTCATGTCGATATATAACATGTACAACAATCAAACATCAACCCACACCAAACTGGCTGTAGTTGAAAAACATCAAAAGGGAAAATACAGTGAAATTTGGAGGATTTATATTATCACATATACATGCATTTAAAATATATTTAAAATATTTTTTTCAAATTTTTTTGTTTTAGGTTCCACCTAGCTACCATATTAGAAAACTGGGATTTAAACGCTAGTCTATTAGAGGGATATTTCCAGTGGCGAATCCAGAAATTTTCATAAGTGTGGGCCCACTGACTGCCTAAGAGACTCTGATCATGCTCCAGTGGTCCTCTAAATAATCAACCTTTTTTTTCCAGACAAGGGGGGGGGGGGCTCTTAATTCGCCTTTGATTTCATTGGTTGTAATTTATTTTATCATGAATTAGATTTGAACAGGACTTGGGGAATGAAGGTAAAGACCTAATGTCAGTTTTAGTCTTATATATGTACTTTAATTTTAGTCTTACATGTATTTATGTGTACATATATCACTGATTCAGTGGCGATGGTGAATAGCTATATATAGACACTGACAAGTCTTGGATAACATTTTATAGTTTTGAATGTTTCTTCATCAGTTGACTAAAATTAGGTGGAGGTTTGTTTTTATTTCCAACAGAGGGGCACTCATGCTCAACCTATATCAGTTTGTGCATGAAGCGATTGATAGTTGCCAGACACTGAATGATTATACCACAAATTTGTGAAAGTTTTAACCTATGCATATATACTTTAAATACGATAAAAAAAAAATCATGTCTTTTTCAGGACTTCTGATCCAACCATGTAGAATGGCATTTTATTGAGATATGATTCTGGTTGATGGATGTTCATGAAGGACCTGTAGTACAAAGTATATCACTGGATTGAGCTCTCTGTCTAAGTGTATTAATAAAGTGCTTTGCTTTGAGCTCGGTTCATTGTTATGCAATTCATTCTTTGTGAAATAAAGATTTTACAGACAACTCTCATGTACAAGGATGTCTCCAAGTATTATCATTTCTATGTACAATGTAAGTAACAGGGAGATAAAAGCATTTTATTTTTTGTTTGAACCAAACATTATTTGTCCATTGACCGAATTTGTTTTGCTTTCACCAGCTTTGAAGGAGATATTATCAAAGAATTGATAGAAAACAGCACAGAAGCTTACTTTCTAGCTCATCAGGCCCAAGCATCATGTTAGGCATTGTCATTACTAAAAACCAATAAATTTCTTCTAATCTGAGGATCAATTCAACATTTTAAAGTGTTTTACTAATGAAACTGACAAGCCACCACAAAGATATACTGAGTGCCAATGAAAACGCAACACTTTTGTTTTTGCAAAAAAGTCTGATAATTTTTATTTATTTTATATTACAACTTTGTAAAGTTGGTTGAAAATGACTTTAAAGACAATTGTCGACAACTTTACGGTTGGGTGATTTTTGGAACAAATGCGAAGTAAGGGTTATTTTGAACGGACATAAACCGAGTTCACCGCTTTTCAATATACGCACCATTTTCACGATTTTGTCATTTAAAGCTTGGCAAATGTAAGGAAACTGCAATAAACATCTGAGTAAATGCCAGGACTTTCTGACAACCAGCGACATGCAGTTTCCGGTATGATCCAATGAAGCCTTTCACAGCATACAATTTCGAGAAGACTGTAGCCTCTACAATAACCCAAATCATCCACAAATTCAACAAAAATGGATCAGTTAATGATCAGCCACATCCCGGGGTTCAAAAAGCAAGAAACGCTCAGCAAAACCGATACATTTGGTCTTTAACATATCCGATATCGACTCTGATGGATGTCCAAAGGTCACGAGAGTTCAATGGTGGTCACGGTAGATCCTCTGGAGCAATTTCAGTAAAGCACCATTTGCGCAGAAATTCAACAGTTAAAGAGCACCACAGCCGACATCTTAACGGCCGTCTGGTGTAAACATCGAATTCTGTAGACCAAAAATCATTCATTATGTACCAAAAATCGTCAGTGGTGGTTACATAGACGTTTGGCATCCGCCTTGGCCAAAAGTCATGCGTTTCGCCAGATTTAGGTCCGATAGAGCAAATTTTGCATCAGATTTGACATGGTTTAGACGATGAAAACCACCACCAATATCAAAAAGTCAGCTTGAGTTTGCTTTGCGGGACAAGTGGAATAACATTCCTCGAGATCACATTAAACGTCCGGGATGATCAATTCCACGGCGCTGTCGAGATTGCGCTGCACAACAGGGTTGTAACATTTTTTGTTAGGACTGTGATTTGATGATTCGACATTGGATGTTTCGTTTATCTATTGCGCCCGAAAGATGACAATGAAACATTTTTGTTTGATATCGATCTATTGTTAGAATTGTTAATTTTCAAGAACAATTCATTTTGAAAGATCATGATTTCTAATATAAATTTTATTTTTGAAAAACCAAGTGTTGCGTTTTCATTGGCACTCAGTATATATAAATAGAACCATACAAATAGTTAGCAAATACATATAAAAAAAGATGTGATATGATTGCCAATGAGACAATTCTCCACAACAGACCAAAATGACATAGAAATTAACATTTACAGGTGGCCACACAACCTTCAACAATGAGCAAAGCTAATGCAGCATAGTCGGCTATAAAAGGTCTCAAAATGACAATGTGAAACAATTCAAAGGAGAAAAATAACCACTGATAACAGGCTTATGTATGTACAAAGAATAAAGAAAAAACGAATATGTAACGCATAAACAAACGACAACCACTGAATTACAGGCTCCTTATATCATGTTCTCAGATATCATCTCCCAATTTAAAAAAATCACGAAAAATTGAACCTATTATGTGTTGCTGTCCTAGCTATAAAATGTATCCAAAATCAAAGATGTGGAACATATTCTATCATAATCATTTGGTAACTAATGCAATTAGTGTCTCTTCCATGCCTGTCTTGAACATAAAAACTAAACTAAATATAAAATAAACAATACTTCTAATGCTCCGGTTGGTTGTCATCGTGCAACACAGTTAATAACACATGTAGGAAAATCATAGAACTACATTTATCATAAAACACTGTCAAACATTCAAACATACTATCCACACTCATCTGTGTCCACACTTGTTAAATGAATAAAAAGTTGTCAGAACAAATTAAAAAAAATGTATAAATGATTTAAAATTTTATTATCAAATTATACATGAAAATACAAGTTAAATTTCGGTGATGCAGATGTCTACTTAGATTGAAGTCCCATAGGCTCCACTGTACAGCTACATGAACATACAGCATAAAAGGGTTTAAAATTGCCGAGGCAGATTTTTTGAGGGAGGGGGGAGCTGAAGGCTTGCCCTTTTCAACTGAGGAGCTTCATGTATGGTAAATGTGTAGTCCTTTTTTTATATAGTTTTACCCCAAATGTTGACTTGCTAGACCCCTCCCCTTTAAAAATCCTGGATTCTCATCCGATTTGATATAAATCTAAACTGTTAATGAGGTTGCTTAAGTACATTTTTGTAATAACAATCTGAATCATGTTTGAGAATTAAAAATAGATAGGTTCCTTTAAATGTAGCTTATTCAATTAAATTAAGTAACATTATGTCCACATAGGTTTCAGATTCAACACTTAAACCCACATTGACAGAAACAAGTGCCTGTGTACCGACTACGCCACTTTCAGTATCATGCATTGTCATGCCTTCATGGTAATCCAGTATTATAAACTGTGATTTATCCAGACTCTGACATTTCAGTGTAAAGTAAGACGAACATTCTCTGAATATGACAGAATATAAACAATAAAATCAACCAATAATTACATATAACTTACATATTCAAAGTCATTACAAAATCCGCGTTTTTATCATTCCAGTTTTACAAGGAACATAATTACATAAAATTAACAGATTGGCACTTGTTTTTGAATTCGTCCAAGACATTGCTAATATAAACCTCCGATGTAAGTTTCATAAAATTCTGTCAATAATTGTACATATGAGAGTGTAAACAATGCAATTTTTAATATAACTAATGCCTCCAAGGGGCGTAACTCTTTTTAAAGTAAATGATCAGCACTGAGTTTCGAACTAGCCCAATATATTGCTAAAACAACGTAGGATATAAGTTACATAAAAGAATCAGGCAAAAATTGTACACGTGAGAACGGACGTACGAACGATCAGACGTACGGACAGACGGAAGGACAAACGCCCGATATTTTCATTGACGTCGCAATGCGTTACGCCGGGTACAAAAAAATATCAATGTACGAATTTGTCGTTTACGCCCACCAAATTTGGTCAAAAGGCTTTTGTTCTCTTTAGTCAAATAGTTAATTGTGTTACCTCAATATTTCACTATGGACTTCAAACAAACTATCAATATTACTGTGGCACACATATGTATTTATTTGGATCTAAACCATGACAAATGTAACCAGAGATAAATAGAGTATTGTTGTTTAACAAATTAGACAATTTAGGAATTAGTTCAAAATTTATGTATGCCCTTAACGGGCTTTATTCAAATGTAACATGCAGTTTACGCCTTAACGGTAATAACATGCATATATACGTTACACACGACTGCGTCAAAGATCGTCAAATTACATGCATGGTAAAGGGTGAAAGGGAGAGAATTGTAACTGAAAATATATACTTCGTATTTTGTCGTTT
The DNA here is from genome assembly GCF_963676685.1 of Mytilus edulis. NCBI lineage: Eukaryota > Metazoa > Mollusca > Bivalvia > Mytilida > Mytilidae > Mytilus > Mytilus edulis. The sequence goes on from NC_092351.1 coordinate 69,806,464, forward strand.
GTTGATGCGGTTCATTAGTGTTTCTCGTTTCTCCGTTTTAATATAAACATCAGACTGTTGGTTTTTCTGTTCGAATTGTTTAACACTAGTCATTGTGGTGCCCTGTATAGCTTGCTGTTCAGTGTGAGCCAAGGCTCTGTGTTGAAGGTCGTACATTGACCTATAATAGTTTACTTGTTACAAATTGTGACTTGAATAGAGAGTTGTCTCATTGACATTCATACAACATTTTCTTATATCTATTCAATAAAGCATGATATAGATTTCAAGAAATTTTGCGAATATATGACACTTTCCGATCCTGTAATGTTCAACAGTGACAACTGTTATGTATGAGGTATTCCTCTCGACAACTGTTATGTATAATGTATTCCTCTCGATCAACAACTGTTATGTATGAGGTATTCCTCTCGGCAACTGGTATTTTTTAGGTATTCCTGTCGACAACTGGTAGGTATGAGGTATTCCTCTCGACAACTGTTATGTATGAGGTATTCCTCTCGACAACTGGTATGTATGGGGTATTCCTCTCGACAACTGGTATGTAGGAGGTATTCCTCTCGACAACTGCTATGTATGAGGTATTCCTCTCGACAACTGGTATATATGAGGTATTCCTCTCGACAACTGTTATGAATGAGGTATTCCTCTCGACAACTGTTATGTATGAGGTATTCCTCTCGACAACTGGTATGTATGAGGTATTCCTCTCGACAACTGGTATGTAGGAGGTATTCCTCTCGACACCTGGTATGTATGAGGTATTCCTTTCGACACCTGGTATGTATGAGGTATTCCTCTCGACAACTGTTAGATATGATATATTCCTCTCGACAACTGGTATATATGAGGTATTCCTCTCGACAACTAGTATATATGAGGTATTCCTCTCGACAACTGTTAGGTATGAGATATTCCTCTTGACAACTGGTATATATGAGGTATTCCTCTGGACAACTGTTATGTATGAGGTATTCCTCTCGACAACTGGTATGTATGAGGTATTCCTCTCGACAACCGGTATGTATGAGGTATTCCTCTCGACGACTGATAGGTATGAGATATCCCATACATACCAGTTTTCGAGAGGAATACCTCATACATACCAGTTGTCGAGAGGAATATCTCATACATAACAGTTGTCGAGAGGAATACCTCATTCATAACAGTTGTCGAGAGGAATACCTCATATATACCAGTTGTCGAGAGGAATACCTCATACATAGCAGTTGTCGAGAGGAATACCTTCTACATACCAGTTGTCGAGAGGAATACCTTATACATACCAGTTGTCGAGAGGAATACCTCATACATACCAGTTGTCGAGAGGAATACCTCATACATACAAGTTGTCGTGAGGAATACCTCATACATACCAGTTGTCGAGAGGAATTCCTCTCTATTCAAGTCACAATTTGTAACAAGTAAACTATCATAGGTCAATGTACGACCTTCAACACGGAGCCTTGGCTCACACTGAACAGCAAGCTATACAGGGCACCAAAATAACTAGTGTAAAACAATTCGATTAGGAAAACCAACGGTCTGATGTTTATATTAAAACGGAGAAACGAGAAACACTAATGAACCGCATCAACAAACGACAAAATACGAAGTATATATTTACAGTTACAATTCTCTCCCTTTCACCCTTTACCATGCATGTTATTTGACGATCTTTGACGCAGACGTGTGTAACGTGTATATGCATGTTGAATTCCTTCACTTATCCATGATATCCATAAAAATTAAATAATACTAATAAAAAGAAAAAAATACAATCAGGGGGGGGGGGGGGGGGAGACCTTTAATGCTTTCTCGGTGACTCATGTCACCATAATTTAGAAAATGATTTTTCTTTGAGAGTATTGTCGGTTGAAAAAAAATACATTCATATTATCGTGTGTCGAATATTGTTTTTCTGAGATTGAAAAATTAATTTTCCTTTATATCAACCTGGAACTATTATACTAATGTTAGTATAATAGTCCATATCTTAATATCAGCTCAATGTATTTCTCTTTATTGACTGAAGTGGAAGTATTTTACCAGGAGTGTAATTTTCATACATGTAGTGGTCTTAATTAAAACTATACTATTAAAAAATATATTAAAAAATAAATAAATTGTTTTCTGTTGAATTTGCCATTGATTTAAAGAAAGCATGCTCGGAATCTATAGGCAAATATGTGTCATTTATTTCATATCGGTTGAGAATAAGATTCTCTTATTGGATAAAAAGGGGTCACATGGCATTCATTATTCTTCAGTAATAAATTCCATCGGTCATTAACAGAAAAAACCGGACCAGAAACCCGGTCGTTAACGAACTTTTATATGATAATGACCGGTGGGGCGTGGTTTCCGTCTGATAATGACCGGTAGGGCGTGGTTTCCGTCTGATAATAACCACTGGGGCGTGATTTCTCTGTTAATGACCGCTTAGAGAGATTTACCTTTTATGAAACATGTTCCTGATTTTAATATTATATTTAAGTTGTTGAATTGTTTATTATATGTTTTCGTTAAATATAAAATTAAAGATAACTTGATTACGTATTTATATACTGAAAAATTGCACTAAAATGAATGGCAGTATTACTACGACTGGTCTTCACTCTTTGTCATAGAAATCGTACAACTACCCCAGCGAATTGTTCAAGAACTATTATATAAATATATTACATGTAGCACCGACATCGTTATACAAAACACACTGTGTTATTATTACCTCTTAAGTGTTTTCTATGGTGGCCGGTTAAGGCCATTTCGCGTTTTCGCGTTTTCGCGTTTTCGCCCATCATATTATATAGGGCGAAAACGCGAAAACGCGAAATCGCGAAGTCGAAAACGCGAAAACGCGAAGTCGAAAACGCGAAAACGCGAAAACGCGAAGTCGAAAACGCGAAAACGCGAAGTCGAAAACGCGAAAACGCGAAATATTTTTTCTTTCCGATTTCGCGTTTTCGACTTCGCGTTTTCGCGTTTTCGACTTCGCGTTTTCGCGTTTTCGCGTTTTCGACTTCGCGATTTCGCGTTTTCGCCTTTTCGCGTTTTCGCGTTTTCGCGTTTTCGCGTTTTCGCGATTTCGCGTTTTCGCGTTTTCGCGTTTTCGCGTTTTCGCGATTTCGCGTTTTCGCGTTTTCGCGTTTTCGCGATTTCGCGTTTTCGCCTTTTCGCGATTTCGTGTTTTATATACCAATACATATTCTTAGTATTTGACTTTATTTCATAATCTATTTTGTTCAATTCAATATTTTATCATAAATATTTGTTGTTTTTTAAGGTGTTTCGGTTAAGGTTTAACTACCAAGGCTTTTCCTCATCAGGTATCCCAAGCCTCTAACTAATAAAATAATCAGTTTCAAAGTAAAGTTCAAAGCATCCATACGCATAGAATTTAAAAATTCTGCATACCGGGATACGACACCTGGTAACTTTGTATTGATGTATTGTATTCTAAATTAAATCAGTTTATGATTTGATATAACCATTGTCTTTTATGTTGTGATTTATCCTATAACTTGGTTTATCCTATAACTTGGAGGATGTAAGTAGATCCTTCAAGTTTTTGTGTCTTTTATATGCTATGATCGGAGGTTTTGGAAACATGGTTTTTGTGCTATCATTTTGTTCAATTAGGTGCCAATGTTTTTTAATTGCTTTATTTAGTCCATTGAAGGAAGGATTAAATTTGGTGGCTAAAACAAATGGAGGCATTGCTCTTTTGTTTTTAAGCTTGTACCTTAGACAATCTTTTCTTTCCTTATGAAGTGCATTTGTTATAATGGGGTTGATATCTTTTTCCGAGTATCCCCTTTGGAGAAGTTTTGTTTTAAAAGTTTCAATTTCTTTTAGTGTATCTTTTATGCATTTTTCTACCTAGTTCGTCAAAATCTCGTAAGAGATTTTGTTTAATGTATTTTACATCAGGACTGGGAATAAATTTTAATCCCTTTGCAAGAACTAATATTTCATAGTTTGTGAGATTCTCACGTGAAAACACTTCTATATAGTTTAAAGCTTTTTTTACATTTTCATGAAAGTGTTTTGTGCGTTTAAGATGGCCTTTGTTATTATTATGTATACGGAGTTTACTTTTGTATTTTATTAATCGTTTTTTCTTATCCCTTTTTCTGAGAGATCTTTTTCTATTACTCATAGTAATTTATTTGTATAAATTTGTTTTGTGACAAAACTATTTTGTTTGTTTGTATAATTATTTCAACTCTAATTGAGAGATGAAATGAATATATATGAACTTCAACTCTATTTGAGAGATGAAATGTATTTTATTAATTCTACTCTATTTGAGAGATGAATTGATTTGTATTTTGTTTAAATCTATTTCAAAAATTATACATTGTATATGTAAACTCTGTTGAAGTGTTTGTTCACTTGTATCCCGGTATGCAGAATTTTTAAATTCTGTGCGTATGGATGCTTTGAACTTTACTTTGAAACTGATTATTTTATTAGTTAGAGGCTTGGGATACCTGATGAGGAAAAGCCTTGGTAGTTAAACCTTAACCGAAACACCTTAAAAAACAACAAATATTTATGATAAAATATTGAATTGAACAAAATAGATTATGAAATAAAGTCAAATACTAAGAATATGTATTGGTATATAAAACACGAAATCGCGAAAAGGCGAAAACGCGAAATCGCGAAAACGCGAAAACGCGAAAACGCGAAATCGCGAAAACGCGAAAACGCGAAAACGCGAAAACGCGAAATCGCGAAAACGCGAAAACGCGAAAACGCGAAAACGCGAAAAGGCGAAAACGCGAAATCGCGAAGTCGAAAACGCGAAAACGCGAAAACGCGAAGTCGAAAACGCGAAAACGCGAAGTCGAAAACGCGAAATCGGAAAGAAAAAATATTTCGCGTTTTCGCGTTTTCGACTTCGCGTTTTCGCGTTTTCGACTTCGCGTTTTCGCGTTTTCGCGTTTTCGACTTCGCGTTTTCGCGTTTTCGACTTCGCGATTTCGCGTTTTCGCGTTTTCGCCCTATATAATATGATGGGCGAAAACGCGAAAACGCGAAAACGCGAAATGGCCTTAACCGGCCACCATAGTTTTCTATTAAAATTATTTTTGTTGTCGAAGTTTTGCATATAAATGGATTTATTAAGGATTTAAGCTTGAAGATGTGTATGACCGGTACAACAGATCAAGATCAACCAATACACTTTTAAAAAGTACACTGACAGTAATCATGAGATAAAAGTAAGGAGGTGTGGTATGATTGCCAAGAAGACACTTGTAACATTGTATCTACCAAAGTTAAATGAAAGGGATGCAAGCATTGTCAATTTCATAGTCACCGTAAGCCCTTAACAATTAAAAACAATCATACCGTATAGGTTTCATTAACGAGAATATTTTGTTCAGTAATATGTAAGATTTTGATAACAAAGTTTGCAAATATATACAGTACTTGTGTGGGCATTTTTCAATAAAAGTGTGAAATTCAGACCTAAAAAAACCGGAAAATCAACTTGTTCAAAATTTTATTTCAAGAGTTATTTTGAATGCTACTATTATAGACCTGTTTGTAACTAAAAATTGCAATCTTAAATACTCTTCAAAATGATATTTTTCTCATAATTTATATACTATTTCCACTACGAAACTGCTTCTAAACGCACAACTTATGGCATTTTAATGCCTTCTATTGACATTCCAATTTGTTTTATATACTAGAAAGATCTCATTTTTTTTCTGAATTGGAGAACCATTTTTTTCGATGAAGATTAGACAGATGATTTTTCATTTCCTATCGTTAATTATTCATTTTTAGATGGTGACGTTCCCTTGTCACCATCTTACGGTGTTTATATATCTCAACTTGTACGATTCGCTCGTGTATGTAACAATGTTTTAGATTTTAACGAGAGAAATTTATGTATTACTGAAAAATTATTACACTAGGGTTTTCGATATCACAAACTAGTCAAAACATTTACTAAATTTTATCATCGGTATAAGGACATCATTCGTAAATATAGCTCAACATGCAGACTTCTTATACGTTCAGGTATTTCACATCAAATTTTTTATGGAAATATTCTTTATAAAGCACAAAGGTGTCAGTATTCAACTCAAAAACTAACAAAACCTTTGAATAGACTTATCAAGAAGGGATATAGTTACTATACTGTTGTCAGGTCATTAAAGATTGCATATTCTGGCGTTTATATTGATTCACTTATAGGGTATTTGCATCGGAACTAAACACATTTATTAAAAAACCAGTTGTTGGCATGACACGGGTTATGTTCTTCTCATATATGTTATGATGGTATGATACTAAACCCCTAACGGGAAGGATTGTGCCTGATATTCATATGATGAAATCATAATCTTTCAGTCAGTGTAATTGAAGTCTGGAGCTGGCATGTCAGTTAACTGCTAGTAGTCTGTTGTTATTTCTGTATTATTGTCATTTTGTTTATTTTCTTTGGTTACATCTTCTGACATCAGACTGAATTTTAATGTACGTATTGTTATGCGTTTACTTTTCTACATTGGCTAGATGTATAGGGGGAGGGTTGAGATCTCACAAACATGTTTAACCCCGCCGCATTTTTGCGCCTATCCCAAGTCAGGAGCCTCTGGCCTTTGTTAGTCTTGTATTATTTTAATTGTAGTTTCTTGTGTACAATTTGGAAATTAATATGGCGTTCATTATCACTGAACTAGACGTATATATTTGTTTGGGGGCCAGCTGAAGGACGCCTCCGGGTGCGGGAATTTCTCGCTACATTAAAGACCTGTTGGTGACCTTCTGCTGTTGTTTTTCTATGGTCAGGTTGTTGTCTCTTAGGCACATTCCCCATTTCCATTCTCAATTTTTATTTCATATATATGAAGGTAAAACTCATGTTAAGTAGTGGACATTTTGATGAGTTTCGTAGTTGACAAAACCGTTTTGTAGTGGACAAAAAGTTTCGTAGTTGACATCAACTAAATTCTATGTTAAACTTGATAAAAACATACTGAAAGTTATATGAAACTAACCCTTGTTATTTGTTTTGCACGAATATCATTGAAAAAAGAGTAATTATGTTGAACCGTTCAGGAATCAATATCTTATTAATCCCTCTAAAAATAGTATGTTTCTTTGCTTAAAAATGTTAAAGTGGCTGGGACAAGAAATTACGTTTTTATTGAAAAACACCCATGCATCAAATCTATAGATCTAGAAGATTCGACAACTTTTATGTATGATGTATTCCTCTCGGCAACTGGTATGTATAAAGTATTCCTCTCGACAACTTGTATGTATGAGGTATTCCTCTCGACAACTGTTAAGTATGAGGTATTCCTCTCGACAACTGTTATGTATGAGGTATTCCTCTCGACAAATGGTTTATATGAGGTATTCCTCTCGACAACTGTTACGTATGAGGTATTCCTCTCGACAACTGGTATGTATGAGGTATTCCTCTTGACAACTGGTATGTATGAGGTATTCCTCTCGACAACTATATTGTTGGCAAATCTTCTAGATGTATAGAAAATTTGATACATGGGTATTTTTCAATAAAAAACATTTCTTGTCCCAGCCACTTTAAAAAATATGTTTGATCTTTACAAGTAATATTTTGTGCACTCAGTACACAGGGCCGTAACTAGCCTCTTTTAATAGTGAGGCAAAACAAAATCGCCGAGCGTAGCGTGGCGAAAAAAAATTGGCGAGGGGTCTGGGGAAGCTCTGAGAAAAATAACGTAAAATCATGCATTCTGAGCGTTCCACGGACTCTTTCTTACATTGAAAGGCAAATAATCTTCAGCTATTTTTTCGAAAATATTCTGGTCTCAAAGCAAAAACATAGATTTATTGTAATTTAAGACTTTTCGGTTTTAGGGGCAACATTAAAAGACCGATATGTAGGATAAAGTAAAAATCGTATTTCTCATAATCATTAATACCGGGTCTGTCTGTCTACTCTTATCTTGTTTTGTGCTGACTTTGGTGATTTTTTTTTATGACTAGATTTAAATATAGTGACAGTGCAGTATTATACTTTAAGTACTAGTACTGCTTAAGTCGACACTAGGGACCATCTTCACCTTCTTTTACGGTATTAATGATTATTGAAGTCCAAGACTCTCCAGCAACTATCAAGATGAAGAACAGGAATAATAAATGACCATTTATCATTTATATTTTTTCTATGCATTGACTTTGTGTGCGATTAGGTCCCGTGCACGTTTACTCCATATTCCTTTATTTTCTGTCTAAACACGACCTAATGCAAGTTTAACCCTTCAATGTTAAAGGTCATATGGCAGTACATTTTTTTCAAATGGTTTGATACCGGGAAATTGGTGGTCTTTCTTAAATTTAAACCATGTCAGCTATGTAGTTTTATCCACAGGAGCTTGGGTATATGATACAGATATTTTCTTAATTTTTTTGTTGTTGATTAAAATAGTAAATTTTCTATATTTGTAATACATATCTATCATTTCTGTGTATGTCTCACCTATATATAGCTAGTTTCGAGTGATTTAAACGACTCAGAGAAATTACCCAATTTTACAATCCATACTAAGAAAAATTGCCGGTATTTTCTCTGAGTCGTTTAAATCACTCGAAACTAGGTGAGACATGCACTAAAGTGATAGATATGTATTATTAATATAGAAAATTGAATATCTTAATCAACGGAAAAAAAAGACAAAAAAATATTTGTATTCTTTGATATCAAGTTCAATTATCCATGCAGAAACGACAATTTTTTCTGTGTCCAGTATAGCATCGTAGATAGATATATAGGAAAATGTGGTGTGAGTGCCAATGAGACAACTCTTCATCCAAATAACAATTTATAAAAGTAAACCATTATAAGTCAATGTACGGCCTTCAACACGGAGCCTTGGCTCACGCCGAACAAAAAGCTATAAAGGGCCCCAAAATTACTAGTGTTAAACCATTCAAACGGGAAAACCAACGGTCTAATCGATATAAAAAACGAGAGCATATTCTTAAAATATTTTCCCGCTCAATATCTGGACATCGGGGATATGCAACATTGCACACGTTTACAAATGAAAAACAACACTCAGACTATAGTCATTAAGTAGGACAATAAAAGAACAAAAGACAAACCCGAGACACAGAAGTACAAACAATAGACCATCAACTCCGAAAACCAAAAGTAAAATAGAAACATAGATCACGACAAAAATGCAGGGGCGACATCAGGGAGTGAAGAGAACTTGCTTCTTGCAAGACACTTTCCGTGAAAACAATTTGATATAAAGACAATCTTTTTTTCATTTTTTTTTAAATTTACAGCATGAGGCATTTGCCTCATTTGCCTCAATGTAGTTACGGCCCTGGTACATTTAATCATTTAATAAGATTTAACATTTTTAAGCAAAGAAACATACTATTTTTAGAGGGATTAATAAGATATTGATTCCTGAACGATTCAAAAAATTTACTCTTTTTTCATGATATTCATGCAAAACAAATAACTAGGGTTAGTTTCATATAACTTTCAGCACCTATGTTTTTATCAACATAGAATATAGTTGATGTCAACTACAAAACTTTTTGTCAACTACGAAACGGTTTTGTCAGCTACGAAACTCATCAAAATGTCCACTACGTAACACGAGTTGTACCTTCATATATATGAAAGACTGTCTAATCTAATCGAAAAAAATGGTTCTCCAATTCAGAAAAAAGAGATCTTTCTAGTATATAAAGTAAAACAAATTGGAATGTCAATAGAAGACATTAAAATGCCATAAGTTGTGCGTTTAGAAGCAGTTTCGTAGTGGAAACAGTATATAAATTATACAAAAATATTTAAGATTGCAACTTTTATTTACAAACAGGTCTATAATAGTAGCATTCAAAATAACTCTTGAAATAAAATTTTGAACAAGTTGATTTTCCGTTTTTTTTAGGTCTGAATTTCGCACTTTTATTAAATGCCCACATAAGTACTGTATATATTTGCAAACTTTGTTATCAAAATCTTACATATTACTGAACAAAATATTCTCGTTAAAGCAACCTAGACGGTATGGTTTTTAAACTTTGGTAGATACAATGTTACAGTAGTTGTCTTCTTGGCAATCATACCACACCTCCTTACTTTTATCTCATGATTAATGTCAGTGTACTTAAAATGTCTTGATTGATCTTGATCTGTTGTACCGGGCATACACATTTTCAAGTTTAAATCCTTAATAAATCCATTTATATGCAAAACAAAGGTCACCAAACACCATATGACTCCGGCCAGACTTTGATTTTTTTACTCCTAAATTCCGCGAATGCTAAACAGAGAATCAGCTTTGGTTTGACTACGTTGGGGATAAAATCACGAAATCCCGCACGTGAAGCAAGTTTCTGTCAAGCATCCCAGAGAAATGTATTTTAACACAAAGTCAATACTACCTTTAAGCTCCTTGCTTTTTCTCTAGAAGCAGTCGAACACAAACGGCATTAATAGGAAAGAAAGTAAAACGTTCTTACACTCCCCAAAGGTGTCAAAATGTCTTTTTCTGCTTTTTCTGTTTCTTTGTTACATGTACAATTGTCCTTAACTTAATTCTATGACAAAAATGAACTATATACTATAACAACATATATAAAACACAAATTGTACATGCATAAAATTAATATACAGTTGTAAAGAGAATATGACAAAGATAAATGATACTACACAATACTGTTGACAAAGGCATTCAATCATTTGACTTCTGTCATGTGGTAATCTACAAACGAACTATGTGTAAACCATTCTGGTTTTAAAGAAAACTATACATAAGTTGTAATGATTCGTATTAGGAAGAATTTATATGCACGTGGCACCTCCACGTAGGTACCATACGATTGTATTGTGCACATTGTGCGTTAATTACTGTAATATAATGTGTTTCCAAAAGTGTATAATAGTTGCAGCACTTTGCAAAATTGTTATTGAAGGAAAAGAATTCCTTATTGAAGCAGAAGATGAGAGAACGGATGGTAACCATGAGTTATTACCGTATCGTAATGCATCGGATCATAAAGCAGTTCTTGTAAAAGGAGGAACTTCTCTTTCAATTAACTTTTGTCTCCGCCAGAGGTCGTTTGTTACAATAAGAAATATAAGATATCTTAATCTTAAAAAGAGCACGTTACTAAATATTGTTGTGAATGAAAACCTCAACTATGGATCTTATTTTGCCGTTCCAAATTACAATCAGTCAAATGTTTTTAATGACACACGAAGTTTTTCAATAGTACATCAACTTGAAGCAGGTTGGAATATTTTAAAAGTATATGCTACAAATTCAATCGTACTTGATATGTTTTTACTAGAAGTAAATGACAGTAAATTGAATAATATGATATTTAGTTGTAAAGTTATTTGCATTCAACAACTACATTTTCCTCCGAGAGCGAAATCTGTTGTGACCCCAGCTAATATGGCACAGAATTCATTCTTCACCAAGTGCGCTGAAGTGGACAATGTTGACATTCCCATTTATCATCCACATGTTAACGCATTCTCTATTACAGCTCGATTGCCACAATACAGAACATTTGCAAACAGACGACAAGCTAATTTAACGTTCTGTCCACATCTAACGCAGACGTTATGGCGATTTGATAATTTTTCTGTAACTCATTTTTCAAAAGAAATGTATGGCAACTTTACATTCTTGACTTTTCAAGAGAATAATTTAAGTTCTATAGATATAAACGTAATTTTTAGACAGAAAGGAGAACACACCGGTAGCATTAATACAGATATGGGATCACAACTTTTTCTTAAATTTATTTCAGTAAGAAACGACGTATTTATTACATTGAGATATAAGCACAGAAATGGAAGTATGGTTACATCCGAACGTAAACGATTTAGTGAATCACATCTTGAGCAAATGTGGAAAATACCGGATTATACATGGATTGAAACCGATTACAATTACATTAGTCTTGTTCTTTACACAAAAGAGTTATCCCATCTAAAAATAGACTACTTAAGACTTGATAGAAGACCATTTATACCAGACCGAACTATCACTTTGTACAAAAGTGACAACATCATCATTGAAGGTGTTCAAGTAGACATGTGGTGGCGTGGCCATGATAGAATGACAATTAATATTCATAGTGACAATTCTCACCAAGGCTTTGCTTTTCTAAGACTTTATCGTCCAGTGCCGTGGACACAGGGATATAGCCAGGTATTTATCTTATATCAAGACGGAAATGCTCGATTTTTGCCGGTGTCTCCTGAAGGATTAGACTGGATCCCTTTTGGAACTTCCGTTATTCTTGGTCAATGTAAACACGACTCTATCCGACCTTATGTATCTATTACACAAGTGGATATTTATCCTGACGATATGAAGTTAGTTATATTCTTCAAAGATGGGGGATATTTAAGAATGACATTAAAAGTTACCGAAGACTTTACCCAAGCTTACTTTGACAATATTGTTTTCATGAATGACACATCAATTTATCCCTTTGTAACAGTACGTTCTATGTATGTAGAAGAAGGCAACACAGATGTGGACAGTATCAAAGTTGATGATGTTAAAACTTTAAACGTTATTGATAACTGGGGAACTGTGCCAGGAAAATCGTTTGCATTTCACAGGAGATGTTTGTCTAGACATTTAACGCTCAGTCCTGACATACAAATAGATATATTAAAAACTTAACAAATCGAGATCGTCCTTTTTCCCACCAGGTACAATAGCTATCTCTTTTTAAATGTAATTGCGTTAGGAGTTGAACAGATGTATAATATAAAAGTAGGAAAGAATTGCTCATCTATATCTTATAAGTCAACGTGAAAATGATGAAAAATTGTAAGTAATACAAAACAGAGTAGTACAATATTTTAACACATCTTTCGTTCTAAACATACTAAGATCAGGTATATCAACACCGTACGTCCCATATATAGTAAGATAAGGTGTTTAAACACAGTACGTCACTGACAAAGTAAGACCAGGTGTACAGACAAAGTACGTCCCAAATAGAGTAGGATAAGGTGTTTAGACACGGTACGTCCCAAATAGAGTAAATAAGGTGTTTAAACAGAGTACGTCCCAAATAAAGTAAGATAAGGTGTTTACACACGGTACGTCACAAACAAAGTAAAACCAGGTGTTAAGACACGATACGTCACAACTAGAGTAAGACCAGGTGTTTAGACACGGTACGTCACAAAACAAAGTAAGACCAGGTGTTTAGACATGGTACGTCACAAACAGAGTAAGATAAGGTGTTTAGACACAGTACGTCACGAACAAAGTAAGATAAGGTGCTTATACACAATACGTCACAAAGAGAGTAAGGTAAGGTGTTTAGATACAGTACGTCACAAAGAGAATAAGATAAGGTGTTTAGACACAGTACGTCACAGACAAAGTAAGACCAGATGTTTAGACACAGTACGTCCCAAAAAGGGTAAGATAATGTGTTAAGACACGGTACGTTCCAAACAAAGTAATATAAGGTGTTTAGACACGGAACGTCACAAACAAAGTATTACATACCAATAATGCAGCTTTCTACACCTCCTATGCCCTTGAAGGAAGCAGAGTCCTTACACAGGTCTATGGTTCTGTTAACTGCCACACTCACTGGTTTACCCTGTGGTCCACCACCCGTTTTTCCATGGTCTCTCTTCTTTTCTGAAAAGATCTTCTTTGCCTCTTTCTTTGTGTTGCCCCACTTATCTTTACAGTCCTTGGCTGACCTATGGGCAACACCAAGAAAAGACACCATTATGGAAATCCTTCCCCAGACTGCTGTCTTTCTTTTATTGGTCACAGCACTACCAAATTTGTCATTAATGACAGCATATTTCTTTTCCACTTCATCTTGGAGTACATTGATTTCTGCTTCCGAGAAATTCGGCTTTCTTTCCCTTGTTTTTTTTTACACTAGACTCAGTACATGCATTAGCAGAAGGTAAGTTGTTTATGGAGAAAGTTCAGAAAATCTGAATTATGGGTAACTAAAATAGCCTCTAAACCATAGTTAAGATTTAACGACAGGTTAAGATATGTTAACGGTCACGTTAGCTAACGCTACCGTTAAATCAACTTGAACAACAGCTTTTTAACCTTCCGTTAAGTAACGCCACGTTAAACTATTTCACGACACGTTAAGGCTAACGCTACCGTTAAGTTAACGACAAATTGAACAACCGGCCCAAGGTGTTTAGACACGGTACGTTCCAAATAGAGTAAAATAAGGTGTTTAGACGCGTTACGTCACAAACAAAGTAAGATAAGGTGTTTAGACACGGTACGTCACAAACAAAGTAAGATCATGTGTTTAGACACGGTACGTCACAAACAAAGTAAGATAATGTGTTTAGACACAGTACGTCACTGACAAAGTAAGATCAGTTGTTTAGACTAGGTAGGTCCCAAATAGCCAAGGATAAGGTGCTTAGATACGGTATGTCCAAAACAAAGTAAGATCAGGTGTTTAGACACGGTACAAATATACGTCACAAACAAATAAAGAAAAAGTGTTCAGACACGGTACATCATAAAGAGAGTAAGATGAGGAATTTAGACACAGAACGTCCCAAATAGAGAAAGATGAGGTGTTCAGACCCAGTGCGTTTCAAATAGAGGAAGACTGGGTATTTAGACACGTTTTGTTCCATGTGAGTAAGAACATGTGTTAAGAGACGGTTCGTTCCAGGTAAGACCAGGTGTTTAGATACGATGCGTTCCAAATAGAGTAAGACTAGGTGTTTAGAAACGGTGAGTTATATGTGAGTAAAACAAGGTGTTAAGACACAGTACGTTCCAAATACAATTATACTAGGTGTTTAGACACGGTACGTTCTAGGTGAGTAAAACCAGGTGTTAAGACACAGTACGTTCCAAATACAATAAGACTAGGTGTTTAGACACGATACGTTCTATGTGAGTAAAACCAGGTATTAAGACACAGTACGTTACAAATACAATCAGACTAGGTGTTTAGACACGTTGCGTTCTAGGTAAGTAAGACCAGGTGTTAAGACACTGTGCGTTCCAGGTGAATAGGACAAGTTGTTTAGACACGGTACATTCTAAATAGATGAAATTACAAACAAACAAAAATGATATGCCAACTACTTTACATAAACCATTGTTAGATATTAGTCAAAAAGTTATGAAAAAATTTGTTAACTATACTCAATAATGCACTAAACCGTTAACTGGCAATTCAAGTAACAGTATATCAATAAACACATATGTTTTAAATAATTGAATGATATTAAATCAACGATAATGCAACAAATTATAAATACTAGAACTTGACCAGAAGTTGCCGTTACAAAATGCATTTTAAATACAGCATATTTGCTGAATTTGAAAAAGAAGAAGAAAAACACGTATTATACTTATTTCACAGAATTTTTGTATTTCTTCTTTTTGTTTAAGAAATGTTTTCATAAAATTGAATATTTATTAATAATTGACTTTTTTTTTATTATAAGACTTTATCTATCCATCTCTAATTTTCTAGTATGTACTCATGATATTCAACTGCTTCTTATTTTTCTCTCCCCCCCCCCCCCCCCCCCCAAACAAAAAAACCCAAAAAACGGAGATTTGCATGACGTTTACACTTTACGTCGTTGACGTTGCCTCGGAAAATAACTATTTAGGCACCAATTTGCTGTTACAAAACTTATATTAACCTCCAAACACAGTAAGACCAGTTGTTTCGACAAATCTGTTTCGACACGGTTCGCTTTATATAAGAATACTAAGACAAAATCATTCGACATTGTAACATTAAAATTGGTGACCCAAAATTGGGGTGGCAATTTCTGTTTTGAAGTCTTAAAAGATAAAGGGTCTAGCAGATATATCTAGCATCATTCGGATCCTTGCTAATCTATTTGCATAAATTAGCTTCTATGGATACAGTTCTGCCTGGAAATAACACTAGAACGTAGTATCTCAGAGAAAGCTCTAAAGATAGAGGGTTTTTATACTGTAATAGCTCTTGTTTATCTTACATGTACATGTACTATTAGGTACTCAGAGAATGCAATATACATGTTCAAGGAGAAAACATTTAATATGATCCAAATGGTGTTTTATCTGACAATAGAAATATTACGATTTCGAGACATAAGTCTTGATGGGCAATTTCCATGTTTTGTATGTGAACTTTTTCTGACGCTACATCACCACACATAACTAAGAAAACTGATTGTCCCTAAATGCAGCATAAATCTTTTCACAGTTATAGTTTACATTTTCAGCCCTAAGTCTATTCTAATCCATGTACCTACATATCTGATTCATTGTAAATGTAATTCCTGGATATATAAGAATAACATGTAATGTTTGATATGCATCAATAAGAGGTACCCAATGACATATAACAATAACAATTCAAATGAAATGTTTCCCACTGAACTTTTAAACAAACAACAATGAGTCAATCATTTGAAATTGCTTTAATCAAAGGAATTAACGTGGACTGAATAAACGTGAATGATTAATTACCTAAACATGACACTTGACACTTAAATAACTATTTACTGGCACATATACAAATGTGGTCTGCTAGTTTATATATGTGTATATTATAGTGCACTTGTGTTTTATAATTCTATTTCCATGTCTTTTTGTTTTAAATAAACGGACTTAGTTTGTTCACTGAAAATCTTCTCATCTTTAAATTTGATTTCCTCGTTGATTAATGATATAAACTTATATGATAAATATGATAATTGCAGGTTATTTTTACGCAACTTCCCATTATTAGGAAGTAGTATAACATGTATAAACAATCACACCACATCTTCCTATATCTAAATAATATCTACCAATATATGGACAAGATGATTAGATTGTTAAAATTTCATAGTAGAGTTGAGAAATGACTTTTAAACTAAACAAAAACAAAAAAATCTGACTCAGACAAAAAAAAAAAAAAAAAACCATACCCCCTCTTTTTGAAGCTAAATGGTTGCTCCATTAGTTTACTACGTTTGTTGGTGGTATTTTGACAAATATCCCAGGAAATGAAAATTGTTGCCATAGAAACCAGTTTCATCTTGTTTGTGTTACTTAACATGCATCTACGTAATCGTTCGATGGTCTAATTTGTCCTCAGATGTTATATACAAGTTCTAGTTCAGTATGTTGAAAATGAGCCAACACTAATTCTCTTGAGCACTGTAACTGTTTATCAGAATATTTCAAACTTATCGTAACATGGCGATGTACTTGAATTTCTATGTGGAGGTTTGCTGTAAAAACAAAAAAGTTTTAACGATATGGGAATAATTATCAATCATTATTAATCATAATTGCAGCACCACAAATTTTGTAAAATGGTTTAAATTGATTTTGAAACATTTATCATATATATATTTATAATCGAAGCCACAGTTTGTGATGAGGAAAGATGAAATATCAAAACAAAATGATGTGCATAAACATATTGTTTGATATTAGTCGAAAAGTTATGAAAAACTTTGGTAAATTTACTTCATAATGGACTTAACTGTAAAATTTGGTAATTATAGTAACAGTAAATCAATAAAAAAGTACGTTTTAATAATTGAATGATATTAAATCAACGACAATTTAACAACTTAGCAATCCAAAAACCAGAAGTTGACGTTACAAAATGCATTAGAATTAGAGGAATAAAGTAGGAGAAACTAGTTTTTTAGTATGGACCTTACAATTGTAAGTCTTTTATTTATTTGCCTCATTTGAAGGAATAAAAAAAAAGAACACATGTTAAATACTAATTTCACAGAATTTTGGTACATCTTTTTCCTTTTTTTCCAAAAAAAAAACTGTATTTTTCACTAAAAAGTTTTCATGAAGAAAAATGTTAAATTTATTAATCATGGACTTGTATTTTTTTTATAGGACTTTATTTATCCATCTAAATTTTTTCTGATATCTACTCAAGATATTTAACTGTTCCTTTTCTTTTTATATATACTAAATAAATTATTTTGGCAGTGATAGATTTTATAAGTGGAAAAATTTTAAAAAAAAATCTCGAAAGGTTAAAAAGAAAAATAGCACCGACCCTCCCTTTTTTATACTGAAAAGGAAAATAGCAAAACAATCTCTGTGTTAACAGTATATCAAAAACGACACAACAATAGCAGAAACAGATACCAGTGGCGGATCAAACACTTTTTGTAAAAGGGGTGGGGCACTGACTCGCCTAAAAGGGGGGCCTGCTCATGCTGCTTCAGATATTCACTATATAATCAACCAAATTTTTCCAACAAAAACAGGAAAAGGGGGGGGGGGGTGGATACATTAGTTACTTTTGGTGTTGAACTCTTCTATAATATATTGCTTTAACTGTCCAATTGCTTACATTATAGCATAAAGTATCTTTCAAAATGAAAAATATACTTTTTACAGTCTACCAGGTCTATTAAATATAAATGTTAAGGATTTTGATAGATTGATCTCTAAACTCCATTTAGAACATTTAATATATCTTAATTTTATTGTACATTATCTCTCAGGATTGCATAATAATTAACACTGTATTATATGTCAGTACTGATATTTAAGGTCAATGTTCTGTAAATGAGCTAGGTCACAGTTGTCGGTAAACATTTGCATACAACTTTTGTCTCCTTTGTTACAATTATAAATTTTATAATAACTGAAAATAGAAATCTTATGCATTTGTTCCTCTTCACCCTAAAATTTAACTAAGGCCACACCAATTTGATTCCTTGTTCGACGGACCCGCCCGCACCTATTTTTTTCAAAACAGATTTTTTTTATTTTTTTTATATTCCCGCTTCCCGCATTCGGAAATGTAATCATGTCTATTTCCCGCACCGGTTTTTTGGTAAATATTATAAAAAGATATCAACATTGGTTTCTTTCCCCCTTACTTATATTCCCTATAAATAAATGTTCGTTGTTAGAATAAAGTACAAAGAACTTCTGAAGGATTTGCCTTCAACTGCAATTATATTATATGCTGGCAAAACAAAACTATCTATAGCCGCTGCATGTTTATGCACCTGTCCTGATTGATCCAGGGACCTGTCGTTCAGCAGTTATCGTTTGTTGATGTTGTTCATTGCGTTTGGATATATAAATTAGATCGTTGGTTTTCCTGTTCGAATTGTGTACGCTAATAATTTTGGGATCCTTTATAGCTTGCTGTTTGGTCTGTACCAAAGCCCTGTGTAAAAGGCCGTACTTTGACCTGTGTTTGTTAGTGTCAGGTTGAGAACAATCCTCCCTCAGACAAGGGGTCATTTTACTGATGTAGAAAAGAAAATAGAAATACCAAGGATTTGTATAGTTCTTCTATACAATGAAAACCTTTGAAAACTTAGAATTTTGTACCCAAAAGAGGAGAGTTACATCATATTTTAAACAACTTTTTCAACTGTTAAAGTAAATGTATTAATTTAGCATGGTTAAAGTCCCGGAATATTACAAAATTCTTGGACATGTTTTGACCATTTAATACTAGATAGATATATAGTTCTTTGAGAAAATATGAGCCCTTTTGTACAAACAAATATATTATAACTTATGTTGATCCCTCATAAAACATGTAAAAGGGATATTTATAACATTAAGGGGTTGACCCCAAACTGATTATGACTTGGATTGAGAACTGTCTCATTGTCAGTCACACATACATAGACCAGATTTAATTTTTTTCTTGGTGAACAGGGAAAAAGTACTTCAGAAATTAAAGAAATGTCAAAGTACTAGTTATAAATCAAGTTTTATTATTGTCAAAACCTACTATTTTATGTTTACAAAAAAAAAATATAATCGCTCGCCTTTACTTTTCAAGCTTCGCCTCAAAAATTTGCAAATTAAATATTTTTTTATTAAAATTTTCAAATCGCTCGCTCGCCCCAAATTTTGGAGTCCAAAAATCCGTAGAACAAGAATTTAAATTGGTGTGGCCTAAATAGATTCTTTAAATATATGTGAACATTTTTATCGAAAACACAAGCATGTTTATTTTGTCGTACAATCACCAAATCCCCAATTATGAAAAGAGGGGGGGGGGGGGGGGGGGTAGGACCTTTTATCGGGACTCCGGGATCGGGTGTTTTTAAGCTCGGGATTTCGTGATGGTCCTTTTTGGATCCGGGAATTCTTTTTTCGAATTTCGGGATGTCGGGATTTAAATTCCTTTAAGTTCGGGACCTCGTGATTTCATGTTTTTAAGCCTGGGATTTCGGGATTAGGATCCCTCCTACCCTCTCTCAATTATAAATGCATAGATGTTTCTTAAGATATTGTTGATACATAAACTTCCGTTTAAATGATACGAAAAAAAAAATTGTTGGTCTTGTGTAAACAATTTATTACTACATTAGTATAAATGATAAACGGTGAAAGCTTTAATTCAATTCAAAGTTTTATTGCCATATAAACTTTACAGTTTGTGACATATAAAAACAACAAAAACAAATAAAGACAATAACTAAGTGACTCAATATATATATTTTTTTACACAAATTCAGGTAAATATTAAAGGGTCTCCTGTCCTCAGTTCCATTGACTTTTTTTATAAAGGATCATAGTTTATTCACTTGTGTTGGTGTTGAAGGGTTAAGTATGTAACTTTGTCATTGTCAGTGAGATTAGCAAATGAATTACTTTCTCTGTTAATGCAATTAAAATATGTTAATCTAATATTTGAATTATGAGAACAATTTATTTAGAAATGTTTCTCATCATCTAGTACTTTGCAAAGGAATTTTAAAATGCCTTCCTCTTTCAATTAATAACGAATGGTCACTGATTCTAAGTTTTGTAATTAATTTTCTAAGTTTGAGTTAGAGAGGTAAGGTTTGATCAATAGATTTGGCTCAAGTCCTTTATAAAAAATTAATTTACTTTAATCATCAATAGATCTCAACTTATTCATCAACAGGTTGTTGTAGTATGAGTTTATTTGGGTTTTAATATAGCTTTTAATATTTTTAATTGTTTTAAATTATCACAGGTTTTTAGTCTATCTACATCAACGTTAGATTCAGAAAGAATATCTTTTGCAAAAGTGAACCATGAATAGGAGCCACTAGAATCCAAAGTTTTAGTTAATTGAAAAGATTCATGTAATAAAGGATTCAAGTTTGAGGTGAAAAGCCTTGCTAAATACATAATAGTTTGGGATTTTATATGACATTCAATAGGCAGTCTTCCCAATTCGTTCCTTGTACCAAAAGTTGAGGCACTCTTGTTAGTACCAAGGGTAAACTTGCAATAACCCAGATGCAAGTTTTCTATTGGAGTCTTGTCAATAAAATTAAATGGGTCCACAATTTTTCCAGAAACCAAAGCTCTTTTTTTAGCTTTGAAATATGTTATATATGAGTCCAAATATGTTATTTCAGAATTATAAGTCAACATAGGTCTCACTAAGGTGTCAAATAAGTTATTGGACACTCTGATAGGAAGGCTGCCAAGAGCATTAGTATATGTTTTGATAGAAAACAAAACCTTTTTTGCCTTTTTTTGTTAATTCAGCTGTACTATGACTGAGATTACCATTTGATTTAATCAGCAGACCTAAGTAAGGATATTCTAAAACATTCTATATTTTTTGGTTTTTATATACAAGTATAGATGTTTCAGGCTTTTGCTTTGTTGTTGAAAAGACCATACCTTTTGTTTTATTTATGTTTAGAGAAAGCTGCCAGTTTTCACAAAACAAAGAAACGTTATTTAGACTATTGTGGAGACCCTCCTTAAATTCTGATAGTAATCAGGAAACAGGAGGGAGCCTAGTTTACTATTTATAAGCTCCAGTGAACTTGAGTTGTCATCTTCCAAGCCTTAAGTGATATCATTTATAAAAATATTGAACAAAGTAGTACTTAATGAGTTCCCTTGTTTCACACCTCTAGTAATGCCAAAAAATCAGAAATGTGATCTTTATATTTTAAAGAGGATTTTGTATTTAAATATTGTTGTTTTATTACTCTGTAAAAAGACTTTCCTACTCCCATTTTGTATAATTTATATAGAAGGGCTGTCCTCCATACAAATGCCTTTCTTAAGTCAATGAAGCATGCATAGATTTTTTTGTTATTTTTGTGAATATATTTGTTAATTAAAGATTTTAATATGAAAATACTGTCAGCTTGGCTTACAATGTGGTGACGTTACGGTTACGTCGACGTTTTATTCATGAACACTACCCCAAGGATGTGTACCATAAAAACGAAACCTACATACATGTATGAACTTTTTTTTAATTTTTTGTTGTTTTACTGCATTAAAATGGGAGTTTATTACTTTTAAATTTTTAATTGTTGGTTTAATGATGTTCAATCAAATCAATAAACGTTTTTCGATGATTTCATGTGCTTTCTATACAAATGTGCGTCAATTTCCAAATAATTAATTCAGTAATTCATAGAATATAAAAGAGGTTAATGTATGCATTATTCGATTTTCAGTTATTATTATAGTTCAACGAGCCCAATTTTATACACATTTGCCATAAACAATGATCATAACATTTACTGTACCTTGGCATTAACAGCAATACGAACACATCTGTTTACTTGATAAACGAATCTGATAAATAAATTCATTATATAAATATAATGTTTGCAAAACAACTTTCTTGTTTAGCATACACCAGGGTATCTTGAAGCTAAGCTATGAAAAGCAACAGAAAGCATAATGGCAAGCTGCACGTACTCGCTTTAAACTTCTGGTGTTTCATATCAGTACCTTGAGAGTTTGTTTTCAGTAACCACGAGTATACTTTGATGCGGTACACTAATTTTAATATCGTTCATTCTATTTGGTTTTTTTTTCAAAAATTATACCGTGTATCAAGTTCAATTACGCAAATCCAATGAAGAATCAATGAATATACAAATAATTTTACATTTATATGCGTTTAAAAGAAAAGTCAATCCCACTTATCATCAGATGCTTGTCCCAATTCAGAAACTTCGCCATTGGTTATGTCATTACATATCTTGATGTTTTTGTTATTTGGGCATTCGGTGTTGATGGAAATACTTTCTGTTTCATAGCGTTTATAGAATTGGGAATAACTATAAAGTTCTAACGCTTGTCTATCATTGTAGACTGGCGATGCTCCCTAGATTTTTATCTTAAGAGACTTGGTCTTGCTTTCTGTGTGTAAATCTATATACTCTTCATATCCGTTTATTTTCTCATTAACAGATTTTCATTCTCAGTCTATTGTTCCATGGACGGAAATTTCGAATCTCATTCCATTGTCTTATTGAAGGATACACAACATCTCATGCTATTGTCTCATTGACGAATAACTCACTTCTTCTTATATTGTCCTATTGCAAAATACTCCACGTCTCATTCTTTTGGTTCATTGACAAATTATACTCCACATCTCAAAGTGTCGTCTCATTGACGATTACTCAACACTTTTATCAATTGTTGCATAAGCCACATCTCTTCATACTGTCTATTGACAGAGAATCCACATCTCTTCATATTGTCTCTTTGACATAAACTACACATCTTTTCATACTGTTTCATTGACAAAAACTACACATCTCTTCATACTGGCACACTGACGGAGAATCCACATCTCTTCACACTGTCTCATTGACGGAGAATCCACATCTCTTCATACTGTCTCATTGACGAAAACTCAACATATCTTCATCCTGTCTCATTGACGGAGAATCAACATCACTTCAAACTGTCTCATTGACGGAGAATCAACATATCTTCATCCTGTCTCATTGACGAAATCTCCAGATCTTTTCATACTGTATCAATGGCCGATACTCCACATCTCGTCATGTTGTCCCACTGACGGAGAATCCACATCTCTTCACACTGTCTCATTTACGGTGAAACCACATCTCTTCATACTGTCCCACTGACGAAAACTCAACATATCTTCATACTGTTTTATTGACGAAATCTCCAGATCTTTTCATACTGTCTCATGATCGATACTCTACATCTCGTCATACTGTCCCACTGACGGATACTCCACTACTTTTCATACTGTCTCATTGACGGATACTCCACATCTCTTGATACTGTCACACTGACGGAATTCCCTAATTTCTTCATATTGTCCCATTCACGAAAACTCCACATCACTTAATATTGTCTCATTGACGGAAACTCCACATCTCATAATACTGTCCCACTAATGAAAACTCCACATCTCTTCATTCTGTCTCGTTGACGGAGAATCCACATTGCTTCATACTGTCTCATTGACGGAAACTACACACCTCTTCGTACTGGCACACTGACGGAAACTCCACATATCTTTATACTGTCCCACTGACGGAGAATCCACATCTCTTCATACTGTTTCATTGACGGAGGACCCACAACTCTTTTTACTGTCCAACAGATGGATACTACACATATCTTAATACTGTCCCACTGACAGATATTTAACATCTTTTCATGCTGTCTCATTTACGGAGAACCCACATCTCTTCATACTGTCCAACTGACGGAAACTCCACATCTCTTCATACTGTCTCATTGACGGAGAATCAACATCACTTCATACCGTCTCACTGACAGATACTCAATATCTCTTCATGCTATCTCATTGACGGAGAACCAACATCTCTTCATACTGTCCAACTGGTGGAAACTCCACATCTCTTCATACTGTCTCTTTGACGGAAACTACACATCTTTTCATACTGTTTCATTGACGGAAACTACACCTCTCTTCATACTGGCACACTGACAGAGAATCTACATCTCTTCATACTGTCTCATTGACGGAGAACCCACATCTCTTCATACTGTCCCACTGACGAAAACTCAAAATCTCTTCATACTGTCTCATTGACGAAATCTCAAGATCTTTTCATACTGTCTCAATGACCGATACTCCACATCTCGTCATGTTGTCCTACTAAATAAAATAAATGAATAAATAATCTTTTTTTCAAGAGGATGATCCCATTAGTTAAAACTAATCTTCCTGAGAGTCCTCAAAAGAATAATAACATATTTATAAGTACATAGAGTATTATAAAGTTATATTATACACAATATACAATTGTATTTAAATAATAATGAAAAAGCATATTAATTTGCACAATTGATGAAAAATTTGTAACATTTTGTTTTAAAAGATACAAGTGTATTACTCATTTTTATTTCATTTGGTAAACTGTTCCATATTTGAGAATCTGAATATGTAAATGTTTCTTAAAAAAAATTGTTTTTGGTTTTGGAAGATTTAATAGTTTTTCATCAGCTGAACGTAAGTTATAATTTTGATTATCAGTAAAATGAAAATTTTCTTGTACTGACGGAGAATCCACATCTCTTTACACTGTCTTATTGACGGAGAACCCACATCTCTTCATACTGTCCCACTGACTAAAACTCAACATATCTTCATCCTGTCTCATTGACGAAATCTCCAGATCTTTTCATACTGTCTCAATGACCGATACTCCACATCTCGTCATACTGTCCCACTGACGGATACTCCACTTCTTTTCATACTGTCTTATTGACGGATACTCCACATCTCTTGATACTGTCACACTGACGGAATTCCCTAAATTCTTCATAGTGTCCAACTTACGAAAACTCCACATCTCTTCATACTGTCTCATTGACGGAAACTCCACATCTCATAATACTGTCCCACTAATGAAAAATCCACATCTCTTAATACTGTCTCCTGGACGGAGAATTCACATTGCTTCATACTGTCTCATTGACGGAAACTACACACCTCTTCGTACTGGCACACTGACGGAAACTCCACATATCTTTATACTGTCCCACTGACGATGAATTGACATATCTTCATACTGTCCAATTGACGGAGAATCCACATCTCTTCATGTTGTCTCATGACGGAGAACCCACATCTCTTCATACTGTACAACTGACGAAAACTCCAAATCTCTTCATACTGTCTCTTTGACGGAGAATCAACATCACTTGATACTGTCTCATTGACGGAGAATCAACATCTCTTCATACTGTTTTTCTTTACGGAGAACCCACATCTCTTCTAATTGTCCAACTGACGTAAATTCCACATCTCTTATTACTGTCCCACTGACAGATACTCAACATCTCTTTATACTGTCTCCTGGACGGAGAATCCACATTGCTTCATACTGTCTCATTGAC
The DNA here is from genome assembly GCF_963676685.1 of Mytilus edulis. Classification (NCBI taxonomy): domain Eukaryota; kingdom Metazoa; phylum Mollusca; class Bivalvia; order Mytilida; family Mytilidae; genus Mytilus; species Mytilus edulis. The sequence continues at coordinate 69,832,599 of NC_092351.1, forward strand.
GGAAACTACACACCTCTTCGTACTGGCACACTGACGGAAACTCCACATATCTTTATACTGTCCCACTGACGGTGAATTGACATATCTTCATACTGTCCAATTGACGGAGAATCCACATCTCTTCATACTGTTTCATTGACGGAGAACCCACAACTTTTTTACTGTCCAACAGATGGATACTACACATATCTTTATAATGTCCCACTGACAGATACGCAACATCTCTTCATGCTGTCTCATGACGGAGAACCCACATCTCTTCATAATGTCCAACTGACGGAAACTCCACATCTCTTCATACTGTCTCATTGACGAAGAATCAACATCACTTCATACTGTCTCATTGACGGAGAATCAACATCTCTTCATACTGTCTTTTTGACGGAGAACCTAGTGGCACATCTCTTCTAATTGTCCAACTGACGGAAATTCCACATCTCTTATTACTGTCCCACTGACAGATACTCAACATCTCTTCATACTGTCCCACTGACGAAATCTACACACTTCTTCATACTGTCCCACTGACGGAATCTACACATCTCTTCATACTGGCACACTGACGGAAACTCCACATCTCTTCACACTTTTTCATTGAATGAGAACCCAAATCTCTTCATGCTGTCCCACTGACAGATACTCAACATCTCTTCATACTGTCCCACTGACGAAATCTACCAATTCTTCATACTGTCCCACTGACGGAATCCACACATTTATTCATACTGTCCCATTGACGGAGAATCCACATCTCTTCACACTTTCTCATTGAATGAGAACCCACAACTCTTCATGCTGTCCCACTGTCGAAAACTCTAGATCTTTTTTATACTGTCTCAATGACCGATACTCCACATCTCGTCATGCTGTCCCACTGACGGATACTCCACTTCTTTTCATACTGTCTCATTGATGGAAACTCCATATCTCTTCATACTGTCCCACTGATGGAATATCTACATTTCTTCATATTGTCACACTGACGGAATCTCATAATTTCTTCATATTGTCCCACTGACGAAAAATTATTCACATCTCTTCATACTGTCTCATTGACGGAAACTCAACATCTCTTAATACTGTCCCACTGATGAAAACTCCACATCTCTTCATACTGTCTCCTGGACGAAGAAACCACATTGCTTCATACTGTCTCATTGACGGAAACTACACATCTCTTCATACTGGCACACTGACGGAAACTCCACATATCTTTATACTGTCCCACTGACTGAGAATCCACATATCTTCATACTGTTTCATTGACGGAGGACCCACAACTCTTTTTACTGTCCAACAGATGGATACTACTCATATCTTAATACTGTCCCACTGACAGATATTTAACATCTTTTCATGCTGTCTCATTTACGGAGAACCCACATCTCTTCATACTGTCTCATTGACGGAGAATCAACATCACTTCATACCGTCTCACTGACAGATACTCAACATCTCTTCATGCTATCTCATTGACGGAGAACCAACATCTCTTCATACTGTCCAACTGGTGGAAACTCCACATCTCTTCATACTGTCTCTTTGACGGAAACTACACATCTTTTCATACTGTTTCATTGACGGAAACTATACCTCTCTTCATACTGGCACACTGACAGAGAATCTACATCTCTTCATACTGTCTCATTGACGGAGAACCCACATCTCTTCATACTGTCCCACTGACGAAAACTCAAAATCTCTTCATACTGTCTCATTGACGAAATCTCAAGATCTTTTCATACTGTCTCAATGACCGATACTCCACATCTCGTCATGTTGTCCTACTAAATAAAATAAATGAATAAATAATCTTTATTTCAAGAGGATGATCCCATTAGTTAAAACTAATCTTCCTGAGAGTCCTCAAAAGAATAATAACATATTTATAAGTACATAGAGTATTATAAAGTTATATTATACACAATATACAGTTGTATTTAAATAATAATGAAAAAGCATATTAATTTGCACAATTGATGAAAAATTTGTAACATTTTGTTTTAAAAGATACAAGTGTATTACTCATTTTTATTTCATTTGGTAAACTGTTCCATATTTGAGAATCTGAATATGTAAATGTTTCTTACAAAAAATTGTTTTTGGTTTTGGAAGATTTAATAGTTTTTCATCAGCTGAACGTAAGTTATAATTTTGATTATCAGTAAAATGAAAATTTTCTTGTACTGACGGAGAATCCACATCTCTTTACACTGTCTTATTGACGGAGAACCCACATCTCTTCATACTGTCCCACTGACTAAAACTCAACATATCTTCATCCTGTCTCATTGACGAAATCTCCAGATCTTTTCATACTGTCTCAATGACCGATACTCCACATCTCGTCATACTGTCCCACTGACGGATACTCCACTTCTTTTCATACTGTCTTATTGACGGATACTCCACATCTCTTGATACTGTCACACTGACGGAATTCCCTAAATTCTTCATAGTGTCCAACTTACGAAAACTCCACATCTCTTCATACTGTCTCATTGACGGAAACTCCACATCTCATAATACTGTCCCACTAATGAAAAATCCACATCTCTTCATACTGTCTCATGGACGGAGAATTCACATTGCTTCATACTGTCTCATTGACGGAAACTACACACCTCTTCGTACTGGCACACTGACGGAAACTCCACATATCTTTATACTGTCCCACTGACGATGAATTGACATATCTTCATACTGTCCAATTGACGGAGAATCCACATCTCTTCATGTTGTCTCATGACGGAGAACCCACATCTCTTCATACTGTACAACTGACGAAAACTCCAAATCTCTTCATACTGTCTCTTTGACGGAGAATCAACATCACTTGATACTGTCTCATTGACGGAGAATCAACATCTCTTCATACTGTTTTTTTTTACGGAGAACCCACATCTCTTCTAATTGTCCAACTGACGTAAATTCCACATCTCTTATTACTGTCCCACTGACAGATACTCAACATCTCTTAATACTGTCTCCTGGACGGAGAATCCACATTGCTTCATACTGTCTCATTGACGGAAACTACACACCTCTTCGTACTGGCACACTGACGGAAACTCCACATATCTTTATACTGTCCCACTGACGGTGAATTGACATATCTTCATACTGTCCAATTGACGGAGAATCCACATCTCTTCATACTGTTTCATTGACGGAGAACCCACAACTTTTTTACTGTCCAACAGATGGATACTACACATATCTTTATAATGTCCCACTGACAGATACGCAACATCTCTTCATGCTGTCTCATGACGGAGAACCCACATCTCTTCATAATGTCCAACTGACGGAAACTCCACATCTCTTCATACTGTCTCATTGACGAAGAATCAACATCACTTCATACTGTCTCATTGACGGAGAATCAACATCTCTTCATACTGTCTTTTTGACGGAGAACCTAGTGGCACATCTCTTCTAATTGTCCAACTGACGGAAATTCCACATCTCTTATTACTGTCCCACTGACAGATACTCAACATCTCTTCATACTGTCCCACTGACGAAATCTACACACTTCTTCATACTGTCCCACTGACGTAAATCTACACATCTCTTCATACTGGCACACTGACGGAAACTCCACATCTCTTCACACTTTTTCATTGAATGAGAACCCAAATCTCTTCATGCTGTCCCACTGACAGATACTCAACATCTCTTCATACTGTCCCACTGACGAAATCTACCAATTCTTCATACTGTCCCACTGACGGAATCCACACATTTATTCATACTGTCCCATTGACGGAGAATCCACATCTCTTCACACTTTCTCATTGAATGAGAACCCACAACTCTTCATGCTGTCCCACTGTCGAAAACTCTAGATCTTTTTTATACTGTCTCAATGACCGATACTCCACATCTCGTCATGCTGTCCCACTGACGGATACTCCACTTCTTTTCATACTGTCTCATTGATGGAAACTCCATATCTCTTCATACTGTCCCACTGATGGAATCTCTACATTTCTTCATATTGTCACACTGACGGAATCTCATAATTTCTTCATATTGTCCCACTGACGAAAAATTCACATCTCTTCATACTGTCTCATTGACGGAAACTCAACATCTCTTAATACTGTCCCACTGATGAAAACTCCACATCTCTTCATACTGTCTCCTGGACGAAGAAACCACATTGCTTCATACTGTCTCATTGACGGAAACTACACATCTCTTCATACTGGCACACTGACGGAAACTCCACATATCTTTATACTGTCCCACTGACTGAGAATCCACATATCTTCATACTGTTTCATTGACGGAGGACCCACAACTCTTTTTACTGTCCAACAGATGGATACTACACATATCTTAATACTGTCCCACTGACAGATATTTAACATCTTTTCATGCTGTCTCATTTACGGAGAACCCACATCTCTTCATACTGTCTCATTGACGGAGAATCAACATCACTTCATACCGTCTCACTGACAGATACTCAACATCTCTTCATGCTATCTCATTGACGGAGAACCAACATCTCTTCATACTGTCCAACTGGTGGAAACTCCACATCTCTTCATACTGTCTCTTTGACGGAAACTACACATCTTTTCATACTGTTTCATAGACGGAAACTACACCTCTCTTCATACTGGCACACTGACGGAGAATCTACATCTCTTCATACTGTCTCATTGACGGAGAACCCACATCTCTTCATACTGTCCCACTGACGAAAACTCAAAATCTCTTCATACTGTCTTATTGACGAAATCTCAAGATCTTTTCATACTGTCTCAATGACCGATACTCCACATCTCGTCAAGTTGTCCTACTAAATAAAATAAATAAATAAATAATCTTTATTTCAAGAGGATGATCCCATTAGTTAAAACTTATCTTCCTGAGAGTCCTCAAAATAATAATAACATATTTATAAGTACATAGAGTATTATAAAGTTATATTATACACAATATACAATTGTATTTAAATAATAATGAAAAAGCATATTAATTTGCACAATTGATGAAAAATTTGTAACATTTTGTTTTAAAAGATAAAAGTGTATTACTCATTTTTATTTCATTTGGTAAACTGTTCCATATTTGAGAATCTGAATATGTAAATGTTTCTTAAAAAAAATTGTTTTTGGTTTTGGAAGATTTAATAGTTTTTCATCAGCTGAACGTAAGTTATAATTTTGATTATCAGTAAAATGAAAATTTTCTTGTACTGACGGAGAATCCACATCTCTTTACACTGTCTTATTGACGGAGAACCAACATCTCTTCATACTGTCCCACTGACTAAAACTCAACATATCTTCATCCTGTCTCATTGACGAAATCTCAAGATCTTTTCATACTGTCTCAATGACCGATACTCCACATCTCGTCATACTGTCCCACTGACGGATACTCCACTTCTTTTCATACTGTCTCATTGACGGATACTCCACATCTCTTGATACTGTCACACTGACGGAATTCCCTAATTTCTTCATAGTGTCCAACTTACGAAAACTCCACATCTCTTCATACTGTCTCATTGACGGAAACTCCACATCTCATAATACTGTCCCACTAATGAAAAATCCACATCTCTTCATACTGTCTCCTGGACGGAGAATCCACATTGCTTCATACTGTCTCATTGACGGAAACTACACACCTCTTCGTACTGGCACACTGACGGAAACTCCACATACCTTTATACTGTCCCACTGACGGTGAATTGACATATCTTCATACTGTCCAATTGACGGAGAATCCACATCTCTTCATACTGTTTCATTGACGGAGAACCCACAACTCTTTTACTGTCCAACAGATTGATACTACACATATCTTTATAATGTCCCACTGACAGATACGCAACATCTCTTTATGCTGTCTCATGACGGAGAACCCACATCTCTTTATACTGTACAACTGACGAAAACTCCAAATCTCTTCATACTGTCTCTTTGACGGAGAATCAACATCACTTGATACTGTCTCATTGACGGAGACTCAACATCTCTTCATACTGTTTTTTTGACGGAGAACCCACATCTCTTCTAATTGTCCAACTGACGTAAATTCCACATCTCTTATTACTGTCCCACTGACAGATACTCAACATCTCTTTATACTGTCTCCTGGACGAAGAATCCACATTGCTTCATACTGTCTCATTGACGGAAACTACACACCTCTTCGTACTGGCACACTGACGGAAACTCCACATATCTTTATACTGTCCCACTGACGGTGAATTGACATATCTTCATACTGTCCAATTGACGGAGAATCCACATCTCTTCATACTGTTTCATTGACGGAGAACCCACAACTCTTTTACTGTCCAACAGATGGATACTACACATATCTTTATAATGTCCCACTAACAGATACGCAACATCTCTTCATGTTGTCTCATGACGGAGAACACACATCTCTTCATAATGTCCAACTGACGGAAACTCCACATCTCTTCATACTGTCTCATTGACGGAGAATCAACATCTCTTCATACTGTCTTTTTGACGGAGAACCTAGTGGCACATCTCTTCTAATTGTCCAACTGACGGAAATTCCACATCCCTTATTACTGTCCCACTGACAGATACTCAACATCTCTTCATACTGTCCCACTGACGAAATCTACACACTTCTTCATACTGTCCCACTGACGGAATCTACACATCTCTTCATACTGGCACACTGACGGAAACTCCACATCTCTTCACACTTTCTCATTGAATGAGAACCCAAATCTCTTCATGCTGTCCCACTGACAGATACTCAACATCTCTTCATACTGTCCCACTGACGGAATCCACACATTTATTCATACTGCACCATTGACGGAGAATCCACATCTCTTCACACTTTCTCATTGAAGGAGAACCCACAACTCTTCATGCTGTCCCACTGTCGAAAACTCTAGATCTTTTTTATACTGTCTCAATGACCGATACTCCACATCTCGTCATGCTGTCCCACTGACGGATACTCCACTTCTTTTCATACTGTCTCATTGATGGAAACTCCATATCTCTTCATACTGTCCCACTGATGGAATCTCTACACTGAAGGATAATCCACATATCTTCATACTGTCTCATTCTTGGAGAAACCACAACTCTTTATACTGTCCAACTGATGGATACTACACATCTCTTCATGCTGTCTCATTGACGGAGAACCCACATTTCTTCATACTGTCTCAATGACCGATACTCCTTATCTCGTCATGCTGTCCCACTGACGGATACTCCACTTCTTTTCATACTGTCTCATTGACGAAAGCCCCAGATCTCTCCATACTGCCTCATTGACGAAGGAAACTACACATCTCTTCATTTTTTGCAAAAAAAAATTCAAAATGTGGCGAACATGACTTTCTTTGTGCTCTATGTTTCAAAAAGGTATTACTAAGTAACTAAAAGAAGTACATAAACTCAGAAAGCGTTATCCCTGCAAGCTTCAAATCGAAGAGGGAAACGTTTTGGTGATGTATATTTTTAAACGAGTTCAAACCCTTAGTAAATGTTTATTTATTGATTCTATAGATATAATACCCAAAAAAAAGGTGTCAACATGTGACTCGTAAAAAACTCCATTATGCACACTCAAAACCTTGAATTTTGAAAGTCAATTTCTTTGAAAGCAAAATCCAAACCTACGTTTCACAAAAAATATTACGAAATAAATTGATCGAGTATACTGATTTTTTTTTGCAGACTTGCGATCTATTTTAGTCGCTATTGTTTGGGTGAGATGTTGGACAGAAGGCCTTATGTATAAACATAATAGCTGTAACCGTCTATTGTTTATCATGTTTGAAGGAGTTGGAACCTTAGTTTTAGTAAAATTACATTATTCAATTATATAATTATGTAACAAAATGTATATATTTAATTGAACTGTATTCAGAGGATACTGACCTTCAACAAGTGCCTTATGTTAAAGTATATCATAATTCTCAGTTAACTATAAATGTATAAAAACAAATATTGAACAAACATAAGTACATAATACATAAGGTATTTAAGTGCAATTTTGTTACATAACATATTATTTTACTGGCACTTGCAATGAATTAATTAAATACTGTTTTAATAAAAACTTTTATTTAGGCTTTGCAGGTAGTCATAATTATATATACATATGTCAAGAATATAATACAAATGAAATACAAAGTGATCATAGATTATAACTGACAAATAAACTCTGAATTAAAGAACTACTAAGTAGTATCTAAATAAATTTAAAGAATGAAGCTTAACAAATTAAAAATTCTATGAAATACAAATGAAATATAAAGTTCATACCCGCCTCATACAAACATATTCCACCTTAAGGGAATGGGAGGGAGGGTTTTGAAAAAAGAACAAACGACGCAACACAATGTTCTTTAACAAATTAGCTACGCTGATAGAAGTTACGACGACAAACTAAGACATATTTAAACATAAAAGTTCTAAATTATTAAAATGTTGACTACCTGTTTTCTGGTGTTTCTGAAAAGTGAAAATCAATAGTGAGTTCTACTTTTAAATTGAAATTTTTATCCAATATAAATTACTGTACTGCTTGACCAATAAAAAACGTGTTTCAATTAATTTAGAAAGCAGAGCAACTAAACCTTGACCAGAGATGTGCTCACTGTTAAATGAAGTGGGACCAATTGTCCATTTACCAATTCACTAAATTATTTTTCTGATTCCTCATTAATTAATCATTTTTAATCAAAAATTTACAAATTCAAGTGTAAAAAACTTTTGAGGTATTTCTATAGTTTTAGTTAATTTCTTATTTGAAGCAGGGACCATATAACTTTGTTAAAAGTTATTTGCTGTTAAAAACAGTGTTTTTAGATAATTTTCCTCACCTTTTGATCTTGATTCGTCGATAAAGAAAAGCTGCATACATGTTTAAATCGTCAAATACATGATCACGTCTCAAGACCCACTGATCCAATCGTTGTTAATTCTACTGTCTCCAATACTTGTCATCCGTGTGTTGTGATTAGCATAAATCAAGTCTTTTGTCTTCTCTATTTGCATTGTTTTTGAACTGTTTTGGTTTACATTCTCCTTCTGTGGTCTGATTGATATTATTTTGTTCTCGTTTGCAATCATATCCATCGCCTTATTTCCATACAATACAAACCTACCACGGGAACAAACGGATGTATATATATAGATATGAAATAAACACAAATACAAACAAAACAATAATGGATACTATACAACATCAAATAATGCTGTTTTTAAAAGAAATTTCATTCTATATTTATTGTTGTTATCCTGCTGTAATAATATACTGTCTTCTTATATCCTAATATAGCTAGGTTGCTAAAAGATTTCACATATGCAGCAACAGTATTGTCCTGCTTCAAACATCAGAATAGCTTATTCGTGTTCTTCATCCCCAAAATATCAGATGTAATTATTGATCAACAATTATATATATGTATTAAAATGTAAAACGTTTTATCCCGCTGCAAATGTTTGCACAGTAGTTGTCGTTTGTTTATGTAATTTATACGTGTTTCTCGTTTCTCGTTTTTTATATAGATTAGACCGTTGGTTTTCCCGTTTGAATGGTTTTACACTAGTAATTTTTATGCCCTTTATAGCTTTTTGTTCGGTGTGAGCCAAGGCTCCGTGTTGAAGACCGTACATTGACCTATAATGGTTTACTTTTATAAATTGTTATTTGGACGGAGAGTTGTCTCATTGGCACTCACACCACATCTTCCTATATCTAATAACCATTATAAACTACCGAGTTAGTATATATGTTGAGCTAAAGATATAAATGTGTGTTCAGTATAGATATGTATACACTGAACAAGATATCATAGATAATTGTATAACTACATTGAATAAGATGCAAGTTCTTCTTTTTCTAGTTTAGATATGTCCAGATTATTCTTTGGACCATAACAACTGTTACAGTAACTATGATAACTAGATATTATAGATAATTGTAAAACTACATTGAATAAGATGCAAGTTCTTCTTTTTCTGTTTTAGATATGTCCAGATCTTTTCTTTGGACCATAACAACTGTTACAGTAACTATGATAACTAGATATTATAGATAATTGTAAAACTACATTGAATAAGATGCAAGTTCTTATTTTTTTCTGTTTTAGATATATGTCCAGATTTTACTTTGGACCATAACAACTGTTACTATAATAGGTAAAATTTAATTCTTTTTTCTATTGATATTAGGAACTTTTGTATTATATCTACACTTCTATAATACACTACAAATCAAATGTGGTATATTTAGAGCTTGACATACATTAACGCTGGTCTATTTTTAAAAACTATAAAGTGACCTATAAATGTCTTTTCTTTTGTTATGTTGTGTGTTTTTTTTATTGAGGTACATGTTAAATAAAAAAAAAATTATCTGATTTCCTTCTTTTTTCTATACACATGGAAAAAAGTATTGCAACACCAAATTAAAATTGAAATTAAAAAAACACTTTTTATTTTTTTGTGATATGATTTGGTAAAATAGAACAACTTTAACATTATTTAAGTATCACCTGATTTTAATCAATAAATATCGACTAGATAAGTTTTTATCTGCACATGCAGCTACTATACCCGTAAACAGCAAAACAGATGTTTTTATCCTCATTGTTTTCAACACTTTAAATAACCAAGTTTTTAAAGTTATGTAATTGACACCTTGTAATAGGTCATCGACAACTCTAAACTGCAGCAAGATGGCAGATTATCAGCATGAGAGAATCAGGGATGTCGCTGTAACAACTGCACGTATTGTTGGTCATCACCATTCCACTATAAGTCGTTTTGAGAATAAAAATCAGGCACTAAACGATGTTAAAGACCTTCCGAGATAAAGAAGACCCCTAAACCTTTTGCTAGGGAAAATCAAGCATAATTAAGGTTGGTCAGAAGGAAACCCATTGCATACAATACAATCCTAAAAAGAGAGTGGTGGGCATACAGGAGCCTTTTAACAAGAACTGTTCGAGATCGACTCATCGCTACTGGTTATCGTGCGATAAGACCATTTCGTAGACCTTTGCTTACGAACAGACACACAGTTTTCCGTATCCAATGTAGTGCAGCGCTCGCTTAAGTTGGAAATTAGCATCGTGGATAAAGATCCATTGTTCCATTGGAATTCGGTTCATCTTCCTTGGCCCGATCGTAGCCCGGATTTGAACCATATCGAGCATATATGGGACACTATTTGGCGGAAAGTGCGAAAAAGGAAACCCCAGTTCAAACACATCATGAAATAAACAATGTCCTTTATCAGAAATGGTTGCTGCTACCTTAGCAACAAATTAGTCGATTTTTGGCAGGAATCAGAAGACGTTTAGATGCGGTTATCCGTTTGAATGGAAGCTGCGCACAAAGTACTAATTCTTTGGCGTATAACGATCAACCATGATGTGAACAGTCATCTGAAGATTAATTTTGAAATGTCTGACATTGTAAAGTTCGACTACAGTAAAAGTTGTAAAATGCATTTTTTGTACACAAAACACTTCATTTTGTTATTAATATTGTGGTTATAAGAATTTATTTTTTTTAAACATTTTTTGTTCGTTTCAATGCCAATATTATCATAAACTATGTTTCAATAATATTATACAAATATTTTATTATATTTCATCCAAAAAAAGAGGCTGATTTTTCAAGTTTTAAAAAATCAAGGTGTTGCAATACTTTTTTCCATGTGTATATATTAGGGCTAGACGAAAAAATCTGCCAAAACAAATAATGCTTATATATATAAATCTAAAAGCTTTACATATAAGAGGATATATGGTAAGATTGCCAACGAAACAACTCTTTACTTTTAAGAGTTAAACATGTAATTTATTGAATTCATTTTATCTAATAATTCAACACAAATTCTGTAATTTGTTAATATATTGATATGTGTGTTATCCTATTATAAATCATATGCCCTCCAAAAAATAAATCAACATTTCAATCAAAGTTTTATATCATTTGCCTTTGTCAAAAGGTGATAAAATCCATGTATTGTGTTTTAATAAAAAAAAAAAAAAAAGTTAAAAAATTAATATTATTTCTGTTAGGGTCTACTTGGGAATATGTTTTTGATTTACTATTTTTTTTTTATATTGATCAGACGTTTCAGATGAATGTTTCAATATCGAAGAAAATTTTATATGATATGTCTATTGCATCTGTTTGAATCAAACAGATAAATCGTTAAAAACAAATTAGTATTTTCTGTTAACCTGGTATCTATATTTGGCCTTTTTAACTTTTTTGGATTCGAGCGTCACTGATGAGTCTTTTGTAGACGAAACGCGCGTCTGGCGTATATACAAAATTAAGTCCTGGTATGTATGATGAGTTTATTCATAATACTATCGGCTTATCTTCAAATTTGAAATATAAAAATCTGCGACGTATGGCGTCCGTCAGGGCGTTTGAACTGCACGAAAATTCATTTTAGCAGGGGGTTTCCTAACCTCAACTTTATTTTCTTGGTGCGTCTGTTTGTATTCACTTCATATTCAATTTAACTGTTTAAAGAATAGTATAATAGTCATTATGTCATTAAGGATCAAATGGGTCCCGAATTGAAATAAAATCTTTCTCGAACTGTATGCAAACACATGTGGAGAGGATCTGCATTTACAGCAGATCTATGGTGAAACTTTCTACACGTTATTACTACCAAAGACATCGAGTAGTTTTACAATTTATAACATTGACACTTTAAGACATTCTACAAGTTATAACTAACGAAGACATTATGGCATTCTGCAATTTATACCACTTCAACTTCGTACTTGATTTGTTTTTTTTTAAACTTGTTTGGATTCGAGCGTCACTGATGAGTCTTTCGTAGACGAAACGCGTCTCTGGCGTATATATAAAATTTAGTCCTGGTATCTATGAGGAGTTTATTTATTGACACTTAAAGACAATCTTCAAGTAAGAACTACCAAAGACATCAAGTCATTCTACAATTTATAACAATGACACTGAAAGACATTCTACAAGTCATAACTACTAGTCATTCAAAGACATCAAGTCATTCTACAATTTAAAATACTGACACTGAAGGACATTCGACAAGTTATAACTACCAAAGACATTATGGCATTCTACAATTTGTAACACTGACACTGAAAGACATTCTACAAGTCATAACTACCAGTCATTCAAAGACATCAAGTCGTTCTACAATTTAAAACACTGACACTGAAGGACATTCGACAAGTTATAACTACCAAATACATTATGGCATTCTACAATTTATAACACTGACACTGAAAGACATTCGACAAGTCATAACTACAAAAACATTATGGCATTCTACAATTTATAACACTGACACTGAAAAAAAATCTACAAGTTATAACTATGCAACACTTTCTACAAGTTATAACTATGAAAGACATTTTACAAGGTTTGAATATGGAGGAATTTCTATGATTTGTAACTGTCAAAGACATTCTACAAGTTTCAACTCAGAGACATTCTGCAAGTTATAACTATAAAAGACATTCTACGGGGGTAATATAACTATGACAGAATTTCTACAAGTTATAACTAAGAAAGACATCTAAGAAATTTAACTCAAAGACTTTTAACAACTTATAAACTATGAAAGACATTCTATAGGTTACAGTTCAAAGACGTTCTACAAGTTCTAACTTGTAAGATTTCCACAAGTTATAACTATTTAAGAAATTTGAAGAGTTATAACTGAAAGACTTTCTATTATTTATTAATTTGAAAGCCATTCTTCGAGTTTTAACTGTCAAGTTCTACAAATTATAACTATGAAAGACATTGTGCAGGTAATAATCCAAAGATATTCTACAAGTTATTACTTTGAAAGACATTCTTAGAGTTATAACCCTAAGACATTTTACAAGTAATAACTATCTGTGATAGACATTTTACAAGTAATAACTATCTGTGATAGACATTTTACAAGTAATAACAATGAAAGACATTCTATAAGTTATATTTTGAAAGGACTTGTAAATATAACTAAATTTCATCTTCTGCAATTTTGTGATCCCCATACAAGCAGACAAATCAAATGTGTAAGATACTTGTAAATCCAGTAGGGGACAACTCTTATGAAGTTAGTAACCTAGAAATGTTGATAAGGCTTTGTATTACATGACTGTAATACGAATTATAAGAAACAAGTGATACATATTTCTGTTCAATGAATAGGTATGGTCAGAAAAAAAAGATGCCACGTCATGCAAACTTGCTATTAAGGATGTCATGTAGTTTTACAACATAGTAGTAGTAGTAGTAGTAGTAGTAGTAGTAGTAGTAGTAAACTCAACGGGTTAAAAGTTTTCCAACATTAGGTCGGCCATTTGTATACCCAAGGAAGGTGAAGGAAGTCTATGAAACGCCACATCTGTCTTATGTGGAACTCTGATATAACTTGATGTTGTTTTGTCTTTACTTAATATGGTTTTGACATTACGTAATGATGTTTTAATATAACTCAATATGGAATAGTCATTACTTAATGATATTTCGATATTACACGATATGGTTTCGTTTTGACTTGATAGTTTTGTCATTACTCAATATGGTTCTGTCATTACTCGATGTGGTTTCACCATTATTTAATATGGTTGTGTTATTAGTCAATGTGGTTTTAACATTACTTGATGTGTATGTGACTTAACGTAATGTAGTTGTTTCATTACATGATGTGGTTTTGTTATTTCATAATGATAATGTATTTCCCTCATTAAAAGTCAACTCTACTGAAAGTACGTTCTTTAGGCAACTTTTCAGATGTTCAACCACAATTGATTCAGTGAAAAGTCTGATAGGAGTAGTTTCATTTCCCCTACGTCCGAGGGTAAGGAGGACGAATATGCATTGTCCGTTCCGACGTATGGGGTTATGCATGATCAATTGAAATCAATTAAACTCCATCGTCTTATTAATGTCATCGTCTTGTTTCTTCTATAATTATCTCTAAGTATTTCTATTGTATAAATCAAAAGGTCAAGAAAGCATAATAATATATGATTTATTGTAAATGCTTTAGAATCTTTAACTTGATAATCGGTGTAGACAATATATGAGAATATATAGGAATATGCAACTTTTTGAATGTGGTAAGCAGTAATGTTACATTGTATGCTGGTTGTCAAAATGATAATAATATCTTGTAAAGGAATCGATAATATGCGATGAAAATCATCATTTGTTAAGGTTGACGATAGTAATCTAGTAAGTAAATGGATGTTTTTATGACATAAAATACCATAAGCAAGTAATAGTTTAATGCTGAAATAAGTTACTACAAAACACACTCTGTTTTGTAATTTTAATTATACATATTTTGAAATTGTAAACATCAATATAAAGCTCTTGATCCTCGATTACAAAAATCGCTATCAGAGAAAAAGGATGACTGCACTAAACATTTCTGAAAGGTTGATGAAACCATAATTAGTTATCAAAGGTACCAGAACTACAACCAAGTACGCCAGACGCGCGCCTCGTCTACGCAAGACTCATTAGAGACGCTCACATCAAAATATTTATAAAGCCAAACAAGTACAAGGTTGAAGAGTATTGAGGATCCAAAATTCCAAAAAGTTGTGCCAAATACGGCTAAGGTAATCTATGCATCGGATAAGAAAATCCTTAGTTTTTCGAAAAATTTAAAGTTTTGAAAACAGGATATTTATAAAAATGACCACATTATTGATATTCATGTCACCACCGAAATGTTGACTACTGGGCTGGTGATACCCTCGGGGACGAAACGTCCACCAGCAGTGGCATCGACCCAATGGTGTAAATAGTTATCAAAGGTACCAGGACTACAACCCAGTACGCCAGACGCGCGCCTCGTCTACACAAGACTCATCAGGGACGCTCACATCAAAATATTTATAAAGCCAAACAAGTACAAGGTTGAAGAGCATTGAGGATCCAAAATTCCAAAAAGTTGTGCCAAATACGGCTAAAGGTAATCTATGCCTGGATAAGAAAATCCTTAGTTTTTCGAAAAATTTAAAGTTTTGAAAACAGGATATTTATAAAAATGACCACATTATTGATATTCATGTCACCACCGAAATGTTGACTACTGGGCTGGTGATACCCTCGGGGACGAAGCGTCTCACACCAGTAGCATCGACCCAGTGGTTTAAATAGTTATCAAAGGTACCAGGACTACAACCCAGTACGCCAGACGCACGCCTCGTCTACACAAGACTCGTCAGTGACGCTCACATCAAAATATTTATAAAGCCAAACAAGTACAAAGTTGAAGAGCATTGAGGATCCAAAATTCCCAAAAGTTGTGCCAAATACGGCTAAGTTAATCTATGCCTGGGATAAGAAAATCCTTAGTTTTTCGAAAAATTTAAAGTTTGGTAAATAGGATATTTACAAAAATGACCACATTAGGATATTCATGTCACCACCGAAATGTTGACTACTGGGCTGGTGATACCCTCGGGGACGAAACGTCCACCAGCAGTGGCATCGACCCAGTGGTGTAAATAGTTATCAAAGGTACCAGGACTACAACCCAGTACGCCACACGCGCGCCTCGTCTACACAAGACTCATCAGGGACGCTCAAATCAAAATATTTATAAAGCCAAACAATTACAAAGTTGAAGAGCATTGAGGATATAAAATTCAAGAGTTGTGCCAAATTACGGCTAAGGTAATCTATGCTTGGGGTAAGAAAATCCTTAGTTTTTCGAAAAATTTAAAGTTTTGTAAACAGGATATTTATAAAAATGACCACATTATTCATGTTATTGATATCCATGTCACCACCAAATAAGACACTAATGGGAAACACAATATATTTTGCTTCATAAATCACAGATAACCAAACATCCGTGCTCTGTATATTCAATGTAAAATAAAGATAGTAAACTGTTAATGATGTTATTATGATTTGGTCAGCATGAAACATTTAGCAATTATATATACAATGCACATAAGTATTTTATTAAGTACGTGTTATTATCTTGATATTTCCGTATTGGCTCTGGAATGGATATGAGCAAAGCTGTATCTGCCCCGGTAACGAAAGAACAAAACAGAATCTGTCTGTTAATGGTACCTTGATAAAATAGTTCTCAAATTTCCATTTAACAAAAGAAAACTATAGTAAAAGATTATAATGATCATCTTGTTTTATGTCCACAGAAGTACTTTTATGAATAAATAACATTTCCAATGGAAAAAAATCGGGAAATGTCGTGACTTTAGAACAGAAAAAATCCCTTATTTTTGCAAATGAATACACAATCCTCTTATTTTATAAGAAAAGATGACTCGAGACTATTAGAATAAATAAATATTTGTGCTTACATTTTGAATTGGAAACTTGATGATTTGCCTGAATATTTTTCTTATACAATTAGGTAGCTTAGAAGATTCGAGAAGCACAAGTTCGTTAAACTTAACTAATATAAGCGATGCTGTAGCCTACGCTAAACAAATACATCAATATATGTACAACCACATAACTCAAAATTATACAGGCTTGGAGACATCTGCTGTAAGTAATTTTACATAATTTATCTCTTTTTTGATATTTTGTAATTAAGGGCATATCCAACAGTTTCAGGGGAGGTAATAACAAACGTAACCGTCGTCTATTGTTTCCCGTAATTTAACGTTGTTTCGACGACGTCATAACGAAATCACCATTGGCTATGGCCGTCTGACAAGGGCGGTTTCTTTCCTCAAAGGAAAGGGCACGGCGGGAATCGGCAGAAAACTCATACAGAATATTAACAGAAATAGAAGTCAAATCTTAAAGGGAAACTTCGCCAAAAAATCAAAAATTGATATTATGTTCATTCAGTATAAAAATGCTCAAATTCATAGTTATTAAAGTTTTATTCCGCTAGATAAGCGATCACCATCGATTTTAAATTTAGAGTATCAATTCTCTGCGTTCGGCCATTTTGTCTTCTTTCCCGATTAATAACAACGATATGTCTATAAACCACAAAGGAACAAAACTACAGTAACCGATGTAGTCGTAATTGCGTGTCGATATCTTGTCAATCGTACGGTTGTTTTATCCGACTAACTAACTTGATACGGAAAATATTCTTATTGTTTTTAATTACCATGGTCTGTTGTTTTTAAACTGTTGATATTGGAATTAGGTAAAAAGTCAAAGTTGAAATCATAAATAAGTGTTCCGTGAAAATTGTTTTCGAAAATCTAATTTGTTCATAATTCTTTAAAGTAATAAACTGTTTTTAAATAAATTCTGATCTATCCTCATCTGATCACCAGCATGGCTAAAGGTATTACTTCCAAAGGTATTGTGAGGGGTGTGAGTTGACATGTCCAGGTATTCAAGCGATTTCCTGTCTGGCTTGCAAGTTCATGCATCGTTTCACCTCTGCAGGTATTGATCAGTGTACACGGCGGACAACTTATAACTTTCCATTTTGAACTATCAGATGTATAATATACAACTCTGTCTTACTTGTCATTACTAAACTCATACGCTTGTTTATAAATAACAGTTCTGGTGTAAAGAATATTATTCATAAAAATATAAATAATACCCAAAAAATAAGATTTGATGAAATTAAAATCTATTTAAACATTTTTTCAAGGGTGAATTTGGGAAAATGTAATATATACTCATTGTCAATAGTGAAGGACAGATTGGAACATACCAGAAATATTGATTTATAAAAATGTACGCACTTGTCGACGATTCGTTTATACGACTGGGTAGAAAGTTACGGAACTATAGCGCAATTAAAAATATATACATGTATACATTGAACATAAGAAAAAAACATATAGTTTGAATAAATTGGGGTAAAAGTTTTGTTAATAGACTAGTCCACGTATGCCAACAGTATATAATCATCGAATGTCGATAGACTATTGTATACCAGAAGAAGAGGAAAAAGAAGAGAACCAATTT
This sequence comes from Mytilus edulis, assembly GCF_963676685.1. Lineage (NCBI taxonomy): Eukaryota > Metazoa > Mollusca > Bivalvia > Mytilida > Mytilidae > Mytilus > Mytilus edulis. The sequence goes on from NC_092351.1 coordinate 69,851,537, forward strand.
GATTTAAATACAGGTCGATGTATAATTTGCTTTGGCGGGTTCATCGAAGTTGTGGACATAGTAAAATCACAGATTTATATTTCAATAAGATTGTTCTCGAACAAAGGAAGGAATTCGTCATCACAATTGTTATATATGCCACTGGACGAACACTAATTATCCCCAAGGGATGTGAATATTTTGCTGGGAAACTATTGAGTATCAAAGTTTCAAATTAATTTCGGGATTTATTTTCTTTCTTGGTATTCAAGGGAAATATGACATTAAATTGGTTCTGTCTTTTTTTAAAACATCGTTAAAAAGATGTGTGTCTAAGGTGGACGCCACAAGAACCCTGTAATATCCTCTAAGTTCAGTATTTTTGTGATTTTACTTTATACTAGTACGAGAGTATAGCATGTAAACATTCCTTCTCAATAATATGGTTGCATTGGAAATCTTTTCATACAGATTGACAACTCATGGTCCGATATGCATGTAATATTTGCCACATGACGCCCATAGTTCTTTCTTCCATCATCATCGTATTCTTTGATATTGCTGTAAACATCGATGGTTCACACCCAAACAAAATGGGAGTAATGTACCTTCAGAGCTTCTCCGTGGTATACACTTGTGAAAATTAATATATAGACGAAATTTCTGTATTGAAATGAATCTACATCTTCAAATAACGATTTTGAGTAATCACCTTACAAACCAATATAAACGTATAGCAAGATATAACCATGAAGGAATTTAGTTTTTGTCAGACGCAAGAACTCACCACTATCATAAACGTATACGTATATATGCATGCAGTTTCAAATATCAAGAACAAGCGGCTAAATAGCTACAAGGTAAACGAATTGACCTCAAGCCGAGAAATATACAGTGACCGTTGCATTGAAATGATTATCAAAACAATAACGGTAAATAGAACCAAGGACGTACAACTAACTACAAGTTAAGAAATTCCGGTAAAGTCAATGATATCAAATAGATGTGCAATGGTATATCAAAGTGGGAAATATTGCATTTAGTTTTTATTAAAGATTAAAACTACTATTTTTTACTTCATATTTGAATCTTTACGCCAATTGCCGCTAAAAAAGTAATCCAAAATTGTTTCCTTTTATTTTTATACACTTTCGGAATTATGAATCTGAATTTTATTTTCAATTAATTTACATAATAAATATTGTATCTTTATTCTCATCGTGTATTAAATCTTAGTGCATTAAATACAGCATACTCTTTCGAATCCTTTCTGTTTATTCTTTCCAAATAACAACATTCATACGTGTGTACGCTTGAACTCACACCTGCGCCTAAATAGCTACAAGGAAAACGAATTGACCTCAAGCCGAGAAATATACAGTGACCTTTACAAAATAATATACACACTCTGCTCACACATCAGTTGCATTGAAATGATAATCAAAACAATAACGGTAAATAGAACTGAAATATTTCCAGTTCAATATCAGTAAAAATGTTCAATAAATATTTTATGAAAAAAATCTCAACAATAATTAATGAAATTTTTATCCGAAAACATTTACTAGAGATAATTTTATAGGAGTTTAATTCAATCAATACAAAACGGTATATGCATATTCATTTCATTCATTCTTATATTGGGGTGAATAACTACGACCATTCGTCAGCCATGTCAGCTGTGCGCTTTTAATTACGTATATTGTCGATAAGCTATAAGAGTTAAACAGATTTTATTTTTTCCCAGAATTCAACAAATCGGGCTAAAATGTCACGACCCACTCGAGAATTCAACCAAAAAGTTACAAATACTTGATTTTCTCCGTTATTAGAAGGAATATAAATTTAAAACTTTGCAAATGTCTTTTTTATGTTAAGATGAACATAATTAGATGATAAGTAAAAAATCGCGGAATTTCCCTTTAAAAGATGTTGTCCTCTTGGTCCATTATAAAAGAACTGCAATTTGTCTTTATAATTATAGAACATACTCACTTAAGTTTCCGTTTTATTAAAATTATCTTCAATATACAGTACAATAGAGAACAACGAAACAAATCCGTAATAATTTATTTTTTTCATTAGAATGCAACACAAATTGTAATTAATTCTTTATCAAACTTATCCGAGATTTTGTCATTCAGGATAGAAAACTCAAAGTTTGATTTGACTTGAGAAAGATTAAAATAATTGGTCTCTTGAGAAAAACTAAAATACGACATAAACTAACATATATCATTGCATCTAGCATCTAGCTTTGCGTTGAAATGCTAATATACAGAAGCTCTAAATGAAAAACGACACCGTAAAAAAATGAAATAGGAAAACATTGTAATATATACACTGACATACAAGTAAAAAATATCTGACGATTTTAGTGTTTACTTATGTATGAGGAAATAAATATAATTTAACAAACAAACAAAAAACGGTGTAAGTCTTGATGTAAGTCTTGACTTATTACCAACCCACTCTTAAACCCAGCAGTTCCGTAATAGGATAGGTAAACTCAAGATTTTGCTCACTATAATATTCAACTTTATTCTAGTACGGCATACGTCTTACCGCTAGCAAACCCTTTATCTTAATAATGTATCAATCATTTATTCAGATCCACTTTCGCCTCGTCGTAAATATGCGTGATATATTTGCCACTGGAGCAAGGGAGCAATCAATTTATTAGTTGCATATAGTGATGCATAATCATTAGTTCTCAACTGATAATTGTCTTAAACAAGTTTCCAGTTTTGGTAAAAAAATATTATCTATATTTTATTTTGAAACAAAATTTAAGAATTTCTTTCCGCATCTTTCTCTTTGAATTTATTTGTTTGAATAATCAATAATAATATAGTTATATAGTAGTCTACTTCAGTGGTTACATTGTATGCAGCCAAACTAGGTGGAGTTTATTCTCAAGTTATTGCCTTTCTGATCTGTTTTGTAAATTAAAGGTGTTTTTTTCATGACATCTACTACTGCAAATGGCGCAACAGATGTGTTAAAATCAGCCATGTGACTTATTTGAAGGTTCATGTGACATTTGTTGTTGTTAAAAGATCTTATTAAAAGTTCGGATATCCCTTGAACCATTTATTTAGATGGTTTTTAAACGTATAGGTGTACGAAACTCTCACTACACTATGCATAGGATATACGACATTTTTATTTCGACTAAACGAGGCTGTAAATTTATACATCCGAGCAGCTAAACGGCCGCACCCAATTATAGCAAAGATATACTGTGGGATGCGAAAAGTGCAGAGATGTGAATATTTCTATATCCTGTCCAATCAATCCTTTTGTTTTTGAAAAAAAAATTAAATGTATATACATTAATACGACAGCAACCGAACGACACATATAATTCAAAACACTATAAGAGTCAACATACATATTTTTGTTAAAGCTAGAAACCTATAAAGAATAAAAAGCCCAAAACTGCAACATGAAAAATAATACAGAGTCAGTGAGTTTTTAGACAAGTGTTTGGTTGCAAAATTTCACTAGCTCTTTATTAATTTCGATATGTGAAATTATAGACGGTTTAATATAAATCAGTGTAAGAAAAACACTTCATTGTAAAACTAACTGAATTGTCATCTCGTCCATAATCATTATAAATAAAAAGATGCGATATGAGTGCTATCTACACAACTATCCAACAAAGTCGCAGTGTATAAATACATTTGTCTGCCGTCGCACTGCCTTTGAAAAATTAGCGGGGAAATATAACGTTATTTTCCGAAACGTCTTAATTTTTGGCGCAATTTGTGAGGCTTACGGAAGGGATTTAGTAAACAATATCATATTTCTCGATTTTTCTCAAAAACGAGTACGGTGACAAATATTTTTCAAACCGTTATGACGTTCCATTTTTTTCAAAGAATAACATATCTTACTTTGGCCAAATCGACACCATTAGAAATATTTTAATAAATTAAAAATGTGCATTTCAAATGTTCATTTCTTGCCGTTGTTTGAGTCCATCATAACGTTTTGGCTTTATTTGAGTAAGAATTGATGCTTTAAATGGTAAATTTAGATTTTTCTTACCATCTTGAATTATTTTGCTTTAATTTGAGCCCCATTAAAAAAGTATATGTTGATTAAAAAATCATATTTAATTTTCCCAAATAAAAAACGTTTTTTACTCAAAAATTGCAATAATGTTCAATGAGTTTGAACAGCGGTATACTACTGTTGCCTTTATTTATTCAGCAGTATTTTTTGAAAAAACGAAATCGACGACTAATATTTTTTTTGGCAAAATTTGATTCTCTGTCTGTCAATTGAAGAATGACATATCTTCAAGGGAAAAAATTCTCACCGTCAAAAATAAACTGTTGGATATGCCCTTAAAAAGCTTTGTCAGATATAAGGTATATATATTGCTATCAATAAATATGTCATAATTCATGAACTCTACTCAAGAGTGGAAAAATTGAAAGCAAGCATTACCTGGTGTGTATTATAATCTTGTATTCAAAAGTATGTTAGATATGAAGGCATCATATATTGTTGTTAATCGGTATAGAATTAAAACGACATGTAACAAGTCAGTTATATGGCAGTTGTTACCACATAGATCAATTATATATAACAACGTTGGCATTTGTTTTTGTAACAGTTCAGTGTTTCTGTTGTTCCGTATTCCTCTTATAGTTGACGTGTTTCCTTTAGTTTTGGTTTTTGACCCGGATTTCTTTCAGTTAAATCGCATGTAGTTATAGTTATTGAACAGCGGTGTACTACTATTGCCTTTATAAGTTCATGCATTGACACTCAACTCGTAAGAAAAAAATGACAGAGTAAACATTTCCCACAATTGCTATATCACGGGGGGTATAGTGTCCGGCTAGGATCATGGTTTTGCGAGTGATTTGGTCCATTTTTTTCGAGTGTAGTTCGGACTTTTTCGAGTGATAAAACATGCGATAAGTTCAAAGAACGGATATTTCGTAATTATAACAGGTTTTAACATTACTACCCATCTTATATTGAATACTAAATCTGTTTTGATCAACAAAGAAGCACAATTTCCTTGTATTTAATTAAAAAAAATCAGTGTTTGTTATTGTCCGGGTTTTTTCGAGAGCAAGTGTGAAATCGTCCGAGTTTTTAGACAAATGGTCCGGGTTTTTTTTTACAGAAAATTTGAATAAGAAAAAAATGTATTCTAGACTTTGAAAAATGACTTTTTGTCTAGTCTATAACTGTAATTAAGTGAAGGACAATATCATATTCCCAATAAGTCATCAAAAACATATCAAAATGAATCTTTTTTCAATTTAATGCAAATTTTCTGTTTGGAGAGCGTTATACAACTGCTTTCCAGTGTCCATTTAGAAATTACTTGATCCTTAACAAAACGGTGTCAGAACATAATGCAGGGAACTCATATTCATTTTAAGTTCATTTCATGCTACTTTTGATTTTACAGTTAATCATATTTCTTGGGGTGATCTCCGGAGATTAATAAACGAAACATATTAATAAAAAAACATAAAATAAACACACACTGAATCCACCCCATTCTTATTGCCATTGAACACAAAATTTGAATAAAATTCAGATAAAACCAACAATGCCTAAATATGATCCTTTAGCAATTATAAACAAATACAAAATATGTATATTATGTGTTATCACCAGCTAGATTGTCCTGTGCTTCGAACGACACTTGGAACAACATTGTAATATCTTGATTAATATTCATATTTTCCACTTTTTAGACACTTTTCTTTTATTGAAAGGAAGTTATCATGGTGGTTAGTTGCTGTTTAACCAATTATTACATTTGTATAATCAGATTTCTCCTCACAGATGTAGCCTTTAGTCATTTTCGGTTTCCATTTCTTTAACAATAAAATAAATAAAACAAGGTCCAAGACAAATAGTTAATGAAATATCTAAGATGTATACACTTTTAAAAACAAACATGTTTCTCATCCTATACAATATTATTAGTTACATAGTGTGCTAGTGACCTAATACGGTATGTATGGGGTCAGTAGGTTCCATATGGGGTGAGAGCGATTCCCATATGGAATTTACTGACCCCATATATACCGTATAAGTTCACTAGCACACTATGTAACGAATTTATCTTACCGACTATCTTAACTTGTGAAATTTAGAACTAGTGACCTATCAAAATGAGCAAGTTTTTAATACTGTTAGCATTAATTAAGAAACTACTTCCATTGATCCTACAAGAACAGATACCAACAATAACAACTTGTTAGGTTTAAATGTGTTTTATGAATTTATCTTAATCATCAGTTTCTTCGTCTGTTGAAACATTTACGATTTTTTCTCAGTACCGTTTTGCTTTTATAAAGGGGCGCAACACCACCACTAACCGTGTATGAAATAAGCCCCGCCTCCCTACTACCTTATATGGAATATAAAGGGACATAACACCAGTACTAACCGTGTATGAGATAAGCCCGCCTCCCTACTAACCTAATATGAAATATACACGGTCTCCACGAGAGCGCTTTTATTATATCACATTCCTAGAAATGTATAGGAGGTAAGATAAATGTATGTACGTCTCAATTCGAATTGTCTATGCTTATGGATATAAGGAAGGACCATACGCGTATGGTCACAACCATATGCGTATACTCATATTGTCAAACTGACTGTATGCGTATGGTCGGACTATATGATAGATATAGGAAGATGTGGTATGAGTGCCAATGAGACAACTCTCCATTCAATAACAATTTATAAAAGTAAACCATTATAGGTCAATGAACGGCCTTCAACATGGGAACTTAGCTCACATCGAACAACAAGCTATAAAGGGCCCCCATAATAACTAGTTCAAAAACCATTCAAACGGGAAAACTAACAGTCTAATCTATATAAAAAACGAGAAACGAGAAACACGTATTATCAATTTCATAAACAAACGACAACTATTGTACAACAGACAAGTATAATACTCATTTGGTTAATAACGAACCGGACCATATGAGTATTGGGACCATATAGGTATACATTAGAAACGACACAAATAACTTATCTATAACAATGACGGTTACATGAAACGTATTAATTTTGTAGTTCAAAGGCTACCCAAAACAGCACAAGTTACAAGTTGTCTTTCAATTAATTGTCTTAATCTGAGTGTATCTGTTTTCTGTCCGACCATAGTATCAATGATTAAACTCTTTATCACATAAAAAAGAAGATGTGGTATGATTGCCAATGAGACAACTGTCCACAGGAGACCAAAATGACACATACATTAACAACTATAGGTCATCGTACGGCCTTCAACAATGAGCAAAGCCCATACCGCATAGTCAGCTATAAAAGGCCCCGATATGACAATATAAAACAATTCAAACGAGAAAACTAACGGCCTTATTTATATAAAAAAAAAATAACGAAAAACAAATATGTAACACATAAACAAACGACAACCACTGAATTACAGGCTCCTGACTTGGGACAGGCACATACATACACAATGTGGCGGGGTTAAACATGTTAGCGGGATCTCAACCCTCCCTCTAACCTGGGACAGTGGTATAACAGAACAACATAAGAATGAACTATAAAAATCAGTTGAAAAAGGCTTAACTCATCAGATGGACAAAAATAAAAGTGGACGTGGCCAGGTACTTGTATATCCCAATTTGATTCCAAGTCGACAAGTTGCTGTTCAATAATAGTTATCCCTATGAGGTCCAAATACTTATATAGTCCAGATCACTCATATTAGATTGTTGACATCATGGATATATACTGTACATGCAATTCATAAGATGGGAGAAAAAGAATATATACAAATGAACGATACTTGTTTATAAAAATGCAAGTGTTGATACACCAAATGTCTTGAAAGTACTTAATTTAAGACTTTATTTTATAGTTTTTAAAGGTAAACACATAACATTTTTAGCTATAAGAAATGTATAATCGCGCGATAAAAAAAGGACACACTCGAAAAAGCCCGGACTGCTCTCGAAAAAACCCGGACATGAAAACTGAATTTAGTCTCAAAATGTCGTTTTCAATGCAATAACAATAGTGTTTGTAAAGTGTCTGTATATCTAATGATATATGGATTCAATGTATGCATTTCCGCCGACATTTGCATTGGTATGTGTAAGAAAATTGTTTTATTCGGTATTTCGGAATAAAAGCATTTCAAGGCTAAATTTTACTTTTTTAACGTAAAGCAATGTCATAATGATACTATCTTTATATCTCAAATACTAACATATCATGTATAACCTTCTATATGAAGCTCAGGCTTCTATATCACGTCTTGTTAGAAAAGATGTCTGTTTGTTTACATTTTTTATCATTTTCACTCGAAAAAAAACCGATCAAATCACTCAAAAAACCACGATCCTAGCCGGACACTATACCTACCGTGTATATAAAATTATTAAAAAAATCAATCATAACTATAGTAAAACCACTTGCGTCTATATCAAACACTTACAATGTTTTAAGCAATCTAAATTGCCAAAGATCATTTTTGTAGTCATATGTTTAATAAAATTGACCTTTTTGGATTTTATTTTACCCTGTCGTTTGTTTAAAGTGAACATTTATTTTCATGGCCTCAATGAAGTTACATTTATGTATTTGCCTTTAAATGAATACAGAACTCTGTCTCGCTTGACGGAGTAAAAAAGCGATACATATGTATGCTGTTTCGTCAACAATGTATAAGTTTGTGATTATGTCTAATTTATGGTGAATCACTATTGGTAAGTCAAAGATATTTGGTATGCAGTTGTATTAGTATTGGCACATCTCATTATCATGGAGATTTTTCGGCTTTGTCCCCTCAGTTATGATTTATTGACTCAGAAATGTTTGTGATTAGGTTAATTTATGGGGAACGAATAGTGGTAAGTTAATGCTAAATTGGTATGCAGTTGTATATGTTCCAAGAAATTATTTGGCTCCGCCCTCTCAGTAGTGGTCTATTGACTTTTAAACTTTTGCTTAGTTTTCATGTATTAATTTGTGCTAAAGTCGGTTTATTGAGAACCACGAGTGGTAGGTCAGTGATATTTGATATGCAGTTGTATTATCATTGGCACATCTCATTACCATCGAGATTATCCGACCCCATCCCCTCAGTTATAATTAATTGACTTTGAAATTTTGCTTAGTTTATATGTATTAGTGTGTGTTTAGGTTTGTTGAAAGGGAACTTCGTATGATCAGCCAATGGTATTTGGTATACAGAACTGTTGTATTAGAATTGTCACATCTCAGTTCCAAGGAGACTGTTTAGCCATTTTCCTTCAGTCATGGTTTATTGAGTTTGAATATTTACAAAATTAACATGATAAAGTGTTGCTATTTTAATTTCAAAATTTGCATTACAAAACAGCGAGACATATCTCTGCGATAACAGTTTACGTATGATATATGTGACTTTTACTCTTCATTCCTCAAAATGTTTTTGATGTTCAAATTTGCAAGGGATAGGAGTTTCATTTTCTAAAGACATAATATTTTATTTTATTTTATATTTTATAGGAGAAAATGATAGATCCCTGGGGTCCATAGAAATGAATGCAAGAAGATCTGGAAAATCTTTGATATGAATTGTTCCTTTCTTTTAAAACTGCAGGCTCAGAAATGCATAAGCCAATTATGGTGCATCTACATCTGTCGTATGTTACAACTAATGATTTTTATCATAGTATTGTTTAGAAGAAAGACTAAAGGTGTTCAGTGTTCGAAATTCATAGTTGTCAGATAAAATATGTTTGGATATGGGTTATATTTTCAACATTTTAATTTTTAACTCTAATAAAATCAGTTCTGGTGTTCATCAGTAGCTTTGATACTTAATATTTTCTATCTATTTCAGCAAACCTCAAACGATATTTTCTTGTCATTATTGTCGTCCCAGTTAACAGATACTATTAGTCTGGAATTTTCAGACGAATAAACAGTTGACTTTTCTCAAGGTAAAGCATAAATGAACTTTTCATAAGCAGCTAAAAACTATCATTGATTTATCTAAGTGTAAGTAGATTTTTTTCTGTATATTCATTTCTCAATGTATTTTTCGTCCTATATTGGAAAGACATGACGCTTAACATACGACTTTAAAAACGGAAATTTCACATAGGTACTGTTTTGTTGATATTTTCTTTTTAATTTGTAACACATTTTTTTTTTATCTCACCTAGCCCATTGTGCAAATATAGCTTTTCTCATTACTTGGCGTCCGTCGTCCGTCGTCCTCAGTTAACTTTTACTAAAATGTTATCCTCTGAAACTACTGGTATAAATGTAACCAAACTAGACCTCAATCATAATTATGGTATCTAGGTTTTACAAATGTGTATAATGACCCGGCCTGTACACTAACATGGCGAATTGGACAACCCGTTGTTGTGTTGCTGTCCCTGGTAATTTAAATTTCGTTTACTCGGGGGACTTTGTATATTAAGGACACATATAATAACGAATAAGATAGTTTTTGTTGTAATATTTTGCACTCAAATAAAAATAACTTCTGTTACCCTCATCGACAAGAAAATGAGACAGAGTTAATATCAGTCCGGATACGGAATAACCCTTTCCGATTCCGGAGTGATACAGATACCAGACTGTGAACTAGCAACCATTATTAATAACGAAAATATGTATATAACACTTGGTCTTCTAAACTAAGTATTAGTACACATTTAACTCGTACATAGTGGTCAATTTTCAACTAGCTTTCGGACTTTCTATAGCAAGTACCAACCTTCCCTGATAATTGTCTATAGAAATTTATCTTCCGTGAAAAAATGCTTTTGAGTACTAACATCATGAACATGTGGTTTACATTTTCCACTTACAAACTCTTTCCACTGACGAAATAGTGCATTCAATTATCAGGAATTTATTATTTCGCAAAATTCTAAAATCACCACAATTTATAATACGTTAGTTATCAAACATCATTATGGCATATTATGCAACTCTTTCTCGCTTGGTTTTATGTTTGTTTGTTGAAATTGATCTCCAAATGTAGTTAAACGACTGGTTTAAGATAACACTTGTTCACTTTATTTCTGTGAAATAATTTTGGTCAAAGCTGCTATAATAGTTTTTTTACATGATCTTGTTACAATCTATATAGACCGTTTAAATGATAGGTAGTCAATACATGGTTTTACTGTAACACATTAAAATTGGAATTAATGCTAGATTTGTTAGATATTTCTTAATTTTTTAATTGTTTTATTTTACTTTCAGTCATAGCTGAACTGTTTTCCGATGTTTTAAAAACCACAAGGCAGACACAAAACTCAGCTGATGAGCAGGTAAATACATAATACAAAAAGTTGAGTCAGACAAAAGGCTTCAAATTTAAAAAATTAATTTCATTCAGTAAAATTTACAGTTTGTTTGGTGCTATCGAATTCCTTCTCAAAATGATGCAGTTATAAATAAAACCATCAGGTTTAAATACATTGTTGAACCTATAAACGTTCAAGAGAGTAAATAAAATCATCTATATTTACCTGTTAAACTTACTAATGACGTCAATTATCGTTTTACATAATAGGTTAGGCAAACACTTCATTTATCTACTTTGATAATTAACTCAAATATGTCGATGCTTTTTTTTTTTTTTAAAGTTTTTACGTTTTTTGTCGGGGAAATATGTTTGACATCTATAGAGACATACATGTATAAAAGCAAAAAGATGTATAATCTCCAAAGATATATCGAGTAAATATTAATCTCTTATTGTACATTAGGCATATATAATTTCATACGGTTGAACGTAGTGAATTAGAGTGAAATTATTTTCTCTTGTCTTTTCATGATGTATATAGGTGTCGCACCTATCGTGTGGTCAGTTTCCCGCCGAAACGGGGGTTTCGGTCATTCAGCACGACAGCGCCAAAGCGATCGGTCCTCTTCTAAATACTTAGTAAATTAAATTGTTGGTAATGGCTGAAAATGAGGAGTTAAATGTGCATGACCGTGAGGTTTCACTTAGTGATGTGATGCAAGCTGTTAAAACGCAAGGTGGATTTAACGATAGTTTAAGGAAAGACATTTCCGATTTAAGACAAGAAGTTCACGGGGCTACTGTTTCTGTTGCTTCCCAAGTTAAAAAGTTAAAAACTGAATCCCAGTATAATTGGAAATACGAGGGGAATTAAGTTCAATTCCTTCTAAACACTGAATTTTTAGAAGATCTCACACAATCCATTTGGGCAATTGATAACTCAAAAGTTGATTATGCACGAGATACTATCAAAGAAGTAATTGATAAGATCAAAAGGCGAAATAAACTTATCAAAATCGCCGACAGCAGCGAAGGGGGATGGGAGACTGTTCGTCAGTATGAAACTAACCCAATAGCAAGTGACTCTGACGATGAGAGCAAAATAAATAAAGCAGAAAACAAGGCGTTACGTAAACGCAATTCAAAAGGGAAAAAGGCGGCTGCTAAGCCTAATTTTAATTATGAATCGAATGCTCCTTCTCAATTTAATGCTACTTTTCCAGCAAAAAATCAGCCCTTTCGTGACCCCCAGTCATGGTACAACGGGCAAGCCTTGTACCATGGTCAAGCCAGTCAAGCCAGCACGAGTGGTAATCAGCGAGGAAACCAACAACGCCAAGGAGCTTGTTATGGATGTGGATCGTTCCAGCATTGGAGAAACCAAAGTCCTTTCAACCCAAGACCTGGCACCATGTCGAAACCAAAATAAGACAGACTTTATAAAAGATGAGTATAGTTTGAATATTTTACCTGATAATACTACGTCAGTCGTTTCTAATACTGAATCCGATAATCTCACTACTGATTATTACGAGTATGAACAAGGCCAGGCTAATATTATTGTTAAGGACAGGCTAAAAAAATCACTATTTATTTTGGAAAAGTATAGGATGTTATAAATTTATTTTGGACACCATTTTGAACGGTTACAAAATTCCTTTTTACAGTACTCCACCGTCTATATGTTTACAAAACAATCGATCGGCAATCATCCATAGCGAGTTTGTAACTGAAGCTATTCACGATCTATTGATTAGGGGTTTGATTGAAGAATGTGACATTCAACCACGTATTGTAAATCCACTTACAGTTTCTGCGTCTAACAGTAAAAAGAAACGTCTCATTTTAGATCTCAGACATGTTAATAAACATCTTTGGAAAACCAGTGTCAGTGTAAAATTTGAAGATATCCGTATAGCTATGCAATTCGTCACAAACAATTCTTTTTGTTTTCAGTTTGATATTGTTTCATGTGGTCAGTTTCCCGCCGAAACGGGGGTTTCGGTCATTCAGCACGACAGCGCCAAAGCGATCGGTCCTCTTCTAAATACTTGGTAAATTTTAATTTATTCAATAAGTCCCCCCCTTTTTTTAATTATTTATAAGATATATAGAATTGATAGGACTGGAGGGTTGTTTTTTTCTTTTTGGTATTATATTGTGTGGAGTATATAGTTGTGTATATGTGTATAATATATATATACTTAGTGTTTATGAATGTTCATGTGTAACATATTTAATAAACATAGCAGCGGCGTTGTCGTGTAGCTTTGCACTTTATTTATGAGTTTTGTATTCTTTATACTTTCACAGTAAAGGTTTTTCTAAGGCATACATTATCAAGGGGTGACGTACATGAGACTAGTATTATATAGTGAAGTTTACTACAGAATGAAGGGTGTTACAAGAGAATACACTTTGTGAAAACCTATTACACTGTAAATTATTGCAATGTTTATTACTGATTTCAAAAAGGCACGTCACGATGCTCTTTAATGACCTTACCATGTATAGTACGGTTCCCATTGTCCAAAAAAGTCCGATTTGAAAATTAAAGCCAAATCTTTAAATTTTAAAATTTTAAAATTATGATTGTCGACGGAAGTTCACATGTTCACGAGTTTGTAAATTTCGCGCTTTGTTTGTGGTTAAATAGAACTTGATATAGTTCATACATTAAATATATCATATACCATAAGCGGTAAGTATCAAAGTGATTTTGCAATAATTATCTCAGCATTTTAGTAAGACTAAACAATTATCCTAAATTTACCACATTTTCATCGAAAGCAAAGTCATTACGTGTATCATCACGATACTTATTACTCTGATGAAAGCAATTCATGTTCATCCGGTCTTGTGCAACATTAGTGATTTTCAGTTCATACCAGGCTAAGTTATTGAGTTTCAAAATCCTCATACCCTCCCTCTATTTGAAATAATGTTGTCGTTCTCTTACTGAAAGCTAATGAAAATCTAACTGATTAATGTATATATATTGTGTGCTAGTATAAATACAACTTTGTAAAATTCAACTAACACTGAATATAAATATATTATATTTTGATAATCAAATCCCCTGATTTCTTTAGCAATTGATAACACAGGGAGGAAACTTAACGTCATTGCTGTAGCGCTAAGGGACATTGGTCACAACTAGTTGTGTAATTAAATATTTGAAGTTAAAAACAAACCTACTGAGCAAAGTACGATCGTAAACATCATTACCGTGACAATTATACAGCCTGTTTCTCTAACTGACTGAACTATGTCGAAATTCATACAGAAAACGATTTATTACATGAAAAAAGAATGGATTGGGAAAGTGTCAAAGAGACAACAATCCGATTAAAGAGCAGAAAACATTCTCGGTGCTATATAGCATTTCTGTGCTGATGCACCGTAATGCTATAAATTATCATTCTTTATATGCCTGTTCCAAGTCAGGACCGAGTCAGTGGTCGTTGTTTCAAGTTTGTCAAATTTTCCTTGGAGAACATTTGTTTTGTTATGAATTATGCCATTATTAAACTCAAATGAATTGTTCCAATTTTTTTTATATCCGAGCCTTTTATAGCCGACCTTACGGTATGATTTTTTTTGCATTGTGGAGACCGTACATTACAATAAAAATCTAAACAGTTTTTTAGCAGTCACTTAAACATGAAAATTAGGCCAAGAAAAATATTAAATATGACTGATGAGAACTTCGTAACACAATGAATACATATACAAACTATGATAATCTAGTTCCTTTACCCTCTGATATATAAAGGTATACAAATATTTAAAGGTGTTGCCGCCTCACCCATCATAATATATGCTGTATACCTTGCATTCTGCGAGTTGCTTCAAATGCAATTTTAAAAACAAAAACTGAAATTAGATCTCTAACCTAAACCTCTTCACAAAAGACAATTAAACATAAAAGCTACTGCTAGCATAGTAAAATTTTCTACGTTGTTTCAATCTTATAACATTCGGATCTCTTTTAACTTGCGTACTCGTATATATAAGCTCATATGCGAATAACGAAATCAGAGTTCTTTATTTTAGATTGATATTGTTAGAAGCTTTTTTGTATATAAACTTCATGTCAATTGTAGGTCAATTTATGCTCAATAAGGCATATACGTGTGTAAGATGGAGTATTTGCTTTGTAGAAAAAAAAAGAAAGACTGCGAACGGTGAAAGGTGAAGTCTGTCAAAGTTATGAAAACTATATGACAATTAAACACTCCATCTTACACACGTACATGCCTTATTGAGCATAAATTGACCTACAATTAAATATTAAATTAGTCTTAAATATACAACATATAATATAATCCTTTGAAATGTTTGGATTTATTTTGCTTTTAACACATATATGTAGGGGCGACCGGCTGTCTAAACGTGACTCTGCGTTTTCTTGAAATGTTTGCTTTGACCTTTTACCCAAATTTAGTTGAATCCTGAACATTGTTTAAAAACGACGACATCAGTATTTCGATGAGGATTTTTCTCCTCTTTTCATTGATATCACATACAGCCGTGAGTTATTTCGTTAACCCAACTCGATAAAATTCGTCAACTGGTCATCCTTGTTGTACGCTCATTTCTGATCACCATATTTAAGGGCAAATGATACCTGTAAAAGTAAAGATACTACATTCATTTGCTTTCTTGAAAAGGTATAACATCAAAAGTACCAATTACTCAGAGGAAAGTTCTAAATGGAGAGTCCCTAAGTGAATTGCACATTCAAAAGATCAAACACATCAATAAATAAATAACAAAAGTCATATTCTGACTCGGTACAGGCATTTTCATACGTAAAACATGGTGGATTAAACATGGTTTTATCGAAGCGAAAACCATTTTAAGTATGAATCAAAGAGGTCCAAATGATTTATTTATTGTTATGTTTGCAATTATTTTTCTTAAGTTAAAGTCAACAATCAACACAGCTGAAGACAGCATGATAAACTGATAAATCTGGTTCTTGCTAAACGAACTAGTTCCTAAGCCTATTGATATGAATACGACTGAAGTGTCTGTGTTAGCAATAAAAGCTAAAGGTGGAAAATTACCGGAACACTTTTTAACTGAAATTCATAATCATATCAATAGAATTATTCGTTAACATTACTTTAATAAATTCTTAAATTATGACTATATCAATAGATCGAATGAATACGTTTATAGTAAAGTAACAAACTGATGATCATATCAATTAAAATAATCCGTTAACCACGCAATGGCGAAATAAAGCAACAGATGTATACCTCTGTTCAAAAGTCATAAATCGATTGAGAGAAAATAAATCCAGGTTACAAACTTAAACCGAAGAAAACACATCAACCATAAAAGGAAAACAACGATACAACAGAACACTGAAGTGCAACAAAAAAATCAACAGTGCAACATGCACAGAAACGAACTATTAACTATTAGTTAACATTAATATAACAAACTCATATCGATAGAGTTTACCATTACCGTAACAAACGCATACAGTTTGATCATATCAACAAAATTTATAAAGGTAAAACCAAGCTTTTATATTATTGACTAAAAATTATTCAATCTTCCTAAACTTGACATTTCATCAGCTGAAAATTGCAATGCACGAAAGATACCACACATTTTGCTCTTCTACAGTGAAATCGTTTGTGTACATTAACAGGTATTAGCTTATAAGAGTAGTCCATATCTATTCGTGAAAAATCCAGAATCTGTATGAGATGGTTCATCAGTCGTTAAAGTCGTTATAAAGGAAAAGGAAACGGATATAACAAACATTGAAGACAATGATTATCCATTAGAAGTTACACTTAGTAATAAAAAGCTAGAAATTGAAAACGAACTGGTGTCAATGGCAGAATCATCCACAGACTCTGGCATCTTTATAAGCTATGCAGACACAAAAATCACGGCAAACGAACTTCTTATTGAAAGTAAGTTAAAACCGTTAAAATTTTGTGATATTTTTGGCAAGTATGACACTTTTCCAGATCAAAACGACTATGGTTTTTATGTAAAAACAAAAGGACAAAGTATAATTATTTACCGTGATCCATTGCAACTTAAAGTAAGCTTTTATAAACAGTCGGTAAAAATTACCTTATTGACAAACCAATCAAATAAGAATATGAGACAATTAGTTGTAACTGCAAGTTTTGAAGGTACATGTATGTATTGATCAGTGTAGTAATACAGATCACATTCATATACTTATGAGGTGTTTTGGATATAGTTATATGATTAGAGATACATTTATGCCTTAATATTGTTAAAACACAAAACTGCACACACTCATAGTATTATTAATTGGTGTTTCCCAATTGTGATCAAAGGTAGAGTGTATACAAAATATGGAGGAGGATCTTGAGGTCACTCATCATTCATAAATTATTCAAATTAGTTTTGGGTCTTCAACCGATCTATAAAAATTATAGATCCGCAGTCATTACAAGTGAAAACAGTGTATTTTTATACCTGCGATTTCCGTTCTCCGGTCGTACGATGTTTCAACAAAATAAGACCCAAAACTAATTTGCATAATTTATGAATTATGGAAATTTAGGCGATAGCAATACATCGGAGTGACCAGAGATCATCCTCTGTAATAAACATGCTCTTACTAGAAGGATACTGTGGCACCGTATTGTCATTTTTTCTATATAAGTACATCTCACTCTTAACTTTTTCAATGGGAAAATATAAAGGTAGCAAAACTATAGCCGTGGCTAAATAACTCTTAACTGACACAATTTAAATTGTCCAACCCATTAACAGACTTTTCCCCCCTAATATTCACTAAATGTGGTATTATTCTGGTTATATAACAACTAATGTCAATTTATTTTTAGAACCAAAGTACAATTTTGTGTCCTTTAAATGATACCAAAAAATGTATTTTTCGTCTTTAATAAAAAAAAATTATTGCTATGCGTATAATCATCAATAATACATACTTGCGCGACGCCTATTAGTTTTACTGAAACTGCGTAAACAATGAAATCTTTTTACAGGTGGAAAATGTTCATGATAGATATTATTTTGGTAGACGCTTCTTTGTTTGATTTTGTTCTTATAATATGCGAAAAAAATCTGTATATTTAACAGAGTTTAACATTACATTGTACGTTTTACTCTTAACAGACGTATAACCGATCCGATTAACAGACCAACCGCCAATATAGCAGCATACTCAGGTAGATTAACCGACCAATATCTCGGTTAACCGAGTGACGGCCGTGTATATGTACGATTATGAGTTTTTTTTAAAGTATTGATTTTCTGCATAACTTTGAAAAAATCATATTTTACCACGTTTGTTAGTGGTGTTTTGACAAATATATAAGGAAATGAAAATTGTTGTCATAGAAACCGTTGAAAAAAATGGTTATTTCACTTATTTAAGATAATCCAGTTCAGTCTGGGAGAAATAGGCCTACACTAATTATTCATTAGCACAATTCAAACTTTTATATCCAAACGTATCGATGTACTTTGCAATTTCTTTTCTGTAAATAATAAATATTTTATTGAAAACACTTTACGCCCATATTGGCCCACGGCTTAAAACATTATACATGATAATAATGACACATTATAACGATATGGGAACATATATATCATTCATTATGTATTATAAATGCTGCGCCACAAGTTTTATAAAATTGTTAAATTATTGTTTAAGTATTTATCATATAATTAAAGTATAGTTTGAAATCAGGAAAGAGGAAATCACAACAACAAAAATAATAAAATACGCCAACCATTTTACATAAACTATTATTATTAGATTTTAGTCTAAAAGTTACGACAAACTTTGTTGAATCTACTCAATAATTCTCTAACCCGTAAAATGTGGTAATTCATATAACAGTTAATCAATAAACACTAATGTTTTAAATTTATTTAAATCAACAACAATGCGACAACTAAGCAAGACCAGATTCAGGAGTAGACGTTACAAAATGCATTAGAAAATTAGGAATAAAGGAAGAATAGGAGGGACCAGATCTTTTTACTATGGATCACACATTTGTAAGTCTTTTCTATATTTGCCTCATTTCAAGGAATAAAAAAAACATGTTGAATACTTATTTCACAGAAATTTGTGTGACTCTTCTTCCTTTTTGTCGAGCCTTCGACTTAAGTCGAAAGAGCGAAACATAGCGATCCTACACTCCGTCGGCGTCGGCGTCGTCTTTGTCAGCGGCGTCCACAAATATTTACTCTGTGGTTAAAGTTTTTAAAATTTTAATAACTTTCTTAAACCATACTGGATGTCTGCCATACTTAGACAGAAGTTTGTTTTAAGATTTAGATAGTATCCAGATGTATAAATGATCTTCGTTTTTTCTGCTTGGAAACATAACATTCAGTCTGTGGTTAAAGCTTTTAAAATTTTAATAACTTTCATAAACTATCATGGGTGTGTACCAAACTTGGACAGAAGCTTTTTTATGATCATAAGATAGTATCCATGCAGAAGTGAATTTGGTAAATATAAAGTTCCATTTTTCCGTCTTTCGCTTTTAATTGGACTCAGATTTTCTGCCAGGAAACAACACATTCACTTTGTGTTTAAAGCTTTTAAAATTATAATAACTTTCTTATACTTCTTTTGATTTTGTACCAAACTTAGACAGAAGCTTGTTTATGATCAAAAACTAGTATACAGATTAAAATTTTGTTATAATTTTGTACCTGTGTATCTGTATTTTATTTATAAAAGGACTTAATTTTTTTTCCAGTTAACATTTAATTCAGTATACAGTTAAAGTCATACGAAACGAGTGACCGGTACAAAATAATGTTATATTCGAATTCTGGAACCAATGCATACAGACATCATAAACTTAGTATTCTGTGCACGATTTTATCATTTTTTTCGCATAAATTTCGTATAATCGTCAATTTTTTTTTTCAATCGGTTAGTGTTGTTATGAAAATATGGCAGGTAATTAAAGTTCGGGTCTTGAAGCCGGAGTTTAACGATTGTCACCTGTTAGTCAACAATCAACAAAAAAGGCATGGATGTTGAGCACGTGTTTAACATGTCCAATCAGATAATAGTTTATTTTAAGGACATCCACGCGTATTGCGATCATCGGATTTTTACGAGATGGGTCACACTGAGGTAACTTTGCATACGGAATTAAAGAATTTTCTTCAGTAAAAAGTATATGTACATAAGTTTTATAATAAAAACAATCCATTGAATTATGAAAAAACAAATGCATTATTTTTTTTAATTTGAGGTTTCTTACCAAACTTGGACAGAAGCTTCTTACAATCAAAAGATAGTATCAAGCGGAATAATGTTATTGATTGTTTTCCTTATTTTTGTTAAGCCTGCGATTAACAGCAAAAGTAGGCGATGCACTGGGTTCCGCGGAACCCTTACGAATTTTTCTAAAAATATTGATACGCACAATGTTGGTGACGTTTTCTGATTTCACTTACCTGACACCAAATTCAGAATTCAAAAGAATTGATCAATATTGAGTAAAACTGTGCAAACATTTCATCTAGCCAAAAAATGTAACATACATCCTTATCTATAACATGTAAACGGCATTCATTCCGACAGCATCTCATTAAAAGCATAAAACAACTAGATGTGTCGAAGCGACACGAATGGCCCCGTCTCAAAATGTTGCAAAATCTGCAATTTCATTTACACATGTGGACACAAACATGATGGTAGTCTCACATATCAAAAATCAGCTCAAAATCTGGAGGCGTATAGAAAAACAAATCCGTGTAACTGATTTTTAACAATTTTCAAAGTTGTAAACCCTTAATTTTGGCAAAAATTAGCATTGCAGAACGAAACTTAAACTTGATCTGTAACTCATCATACCAAAAATCAGCCCAATATCTGAAAGCGTTTAGAAAAAAAGTCTGTATAACTGTGAGTTTCAACACTTTATCAAAGTCCGAAGCTCGTAATTTCGGCAAATATTAGCCGAGCGGAATAAAACTTTAACTTGATCTGTAACTCATCATGGTTAACTCGCATACCAAAAATCAGCCTAATATCTGAAGGCGTCTATTTAAAATTGCCGTATAATGGTTTGTTGCGGAATAACGGAATGAAGGAATGCCAGAATGACGGACAAGGGTAAAACTATATGGAACCGACAACTTCGTTGTGGGGCCGTAAATAAAATACTAAGTACATGGGTCCCCAAAGGTCTCGTGTCACAAAACTGTAAACCAACGTTTTACGTTAGTACATGTAATTCCTGAGTTGGTAATAGTCAATAATAAAAAAAAAATACTGTGTTTTGCAGTTTTGAACGGAGAAATGAAGTCAGTATGATATATTCCAAATAAAAAAGACAATATCTTATGCTTTTAATTAGATTTTTATCGATTAGAATCGAACATTGATGCGTTGAAAGGGTGGCTCCCAAAATGTCACAATATTAACTTTCATAATTTTTCTTTGAATTATAAGGGATGAGTTGTTGCAAATTATTATTGCAAAACGATCATTTCGATATATATAAAATAAAGTGTAGTGTACACATTATCGAAATAAAGCGGTCACATGGTGGTCTACAAAAATGTCACAGCATCGATAGTATGACGTTGACGTGCACTATATATGTAGACAACGTATGTTCGCGTTTCGCTGTTTTTAAACGTACGAATATCTTTAATATGAATTAACAACAACTGTTTTCTTTCACCTCTTTGAAATGCATTCCTCTTTTCGTTATAATCCTTTTATTTTTTTTTAAATTAAACCCGATTTCAGTACACTGCGATCCGACAGCAACTCAACAACAACACACATACATATTTATATAACAAGTCCGAAGATGGAAATGGGAACTCAATTATTACTTGCATCATACATGTAAAATAGTCGTATCAATCAGAATGTTGATCATTGTTCATTATAATAATATGACCCTTTGGGCACAACTGCAAAAAATCTAATAGGGAGATGTTTTATAATGCAATTACATTACAAAACAAGAATGTGTCCACAGTTCACGGATGTCCCACTCGTACTATCATTTTTTTTATGTTCAGTGGACCGTGAAATTGGGGCAAAAATATAATTTGGCATTTAAAATTAGAAAGATCATATCATAGGAAACATATGTAATAATTTTCAAGTTGATTGGATTTCAGCTTCATCAAAAACTACCTTGACCAAAAACTTTAACCAAAAACTTTAACCTGAAACTTGCACTATCATTTTTTATGTTCAGTGGACCGTGAAATTGGTGTCAAAATCATATTTGGCATTAAAATCATAAAGATCATATCATAGGTAACATGTGTACTCATTTTGAAGTTGGATGGACTTCAATTTCATCAAAAACTACCTTGACAAAAAAACGTGAACCTGAAACGGGACGAACGGACGCACAGACCAGAAAACATAATGGCCCTCTACTATCGTAGGTGGGGCATAATAAAATCGTTATAAAAGATTTAATCCAAACATTGCCATACTCTTTATCTAACGTATAAATATTATATATATAATGAAACAAATAACAGACTTATGGTTCATACTCAGTTAACATCGGTGGAATGTGTTTGGAAATACATTTGCTCACCATACAATGTTATACCAAGAAGCAATTTTTATTAGATACAGGAATACACGTATTCTGTGAGACAACACCCAACTTTAACGGATAATTTCGTTTATTGTTTTGTACATAGATCAGACCGTACATTTTCTCGTTTGAATTGTAATACATTTTCCATTTCGGGACCTTTTATAGCTTACTGTGTGGTATATATTTTGCTCATTGTTGGGGTGCCATATGGTGACATATAATTGTTAATTTTTTATGACAATTGGACCCTAGTAGAGATTTGTTTCATTGGAAATCATACCAAATCTTTGTACTGTAAACCGGGAAATTTTCGCGCCGTCTTTATTTCGCGATTTGCCAAGTCAATCTAGATTCGCGTCGTTTTAAATTCGCGTTTTTCCGATGTCCCGAAAAAATATCTTTAAATTTTAAAACTGCACATTTGTTTGTGTACCATTAATTAGTGAACTATATTATACTTGTATGTCGGTTGTAACTTAATCTGATATCAATCAATAAATTGTTTGGACGAGTGAATAGTTTTCATTTGTAAATAAAAATAAAATCTAAATTCATTAGTTGTTTCTAAAGCTATTGCTTTGTGTAGATTTTGTTCATGACTATACTTTGATATAGGTAGGAAACACATCTTTTCCAGTTAAATATTCGCGGTAGTTTTATTTTCGCGTACCAACTGCTACCGCGAAAATAGCGAAAATAAAACTACCGCGAAAATTTCCCGGTTTACAGTATTATAATTCTATTATTTGAAGAATTTCCCAGGTCTCGTTTGTCGATATATCAAATTAAAGTTTATTAGACCACGCTCGTAGTTCCTTATTTACTAGAATTCCCGGTGTCATTTCCTCCATATCGAAAGTCGGTTGACTTCTCTGTGGACTCCGACCTCCTCCACCAATAAAAAAAGAATGGACGCTATTTGGTTTTGTTGTTGTCTAAAATAATGTCGTATATCATAATATGATTTTTTGTGAGTCCTTTTGATGGAAATACAATTCATTTTTTACCTTCTATAACAAAAAGTGCTGAAAGTGACGTAAAGCACCAACTCAATTAATTTCAGTCAAAGAATTTCGTTTCAGTGTGCGTCACAGCAGAAGATATATATACTTATGTATTGTTCATATTAATAAAATCTATTAGTTTAATAAGATGTTTTGTTCATCATTTCACACATCCATTTAGTATTTAAGGAACCAATATCGCAATAAGTGGTTTTGTTTTAAAAAAAAATCTCTAGTTTTTCAAAGCTTCCAATTTCAAGAATACCTAAGCTACTATTTTGTTATATACATTGCTTTCATTATACAAACATACTTCTTTACTTATTCTGCTCTCCATTTTCATAATTTTGTTGACTTTTTATTTAGTTCGCTTGGTGTACTGTGTACAATGTATCTGTTTTCGATAATCTTTTGTTGAATTACATAAGTTGTTAATGCATTGAAAATTACGCAAAGATAAATCGTTATAAAATCACAAATAACGCTTAATTTCTTCTTTAGTTAACAGTTACTGATTAAATTGTATTGAAAAGAACAGAAAAAATCCTAAAAGTATATTACACGTAGAAGTGTAAGCTCAAATTTTCATACTAGTTTTTCATTCAGCATTTTAAAAAGTTTATAAAAAGAATTAAAAAAAGAAATTAAATTAACTCTGAAAGCGATACCGTGAATTTTGGTGTGATTTTTATTTGATAGTACCACACTTGTTGGTGATCTGACTCATTGTCACAAGAAAATTCCTATTGCCTTATCCTTTACCCATGCTCTCCAATACTATAGAACGCCGTATCTGCCAATTATGGTACTTCTTTCTTTATCATGATGAGGGTTTCTTTCTCATGATGAGAGGTTTCTTTATTATGATGAGGTCTTTCTTTATTATGACGATTTTTTTTCTCTATTATGATGAGTTTTTTTCTCTATTATGATGAGTTTTTTCATTATTATGATGATTTTTTTTCTCTAATATGATGATTTTTTTTTCTCTATTATGATGAGTTTTTTCATTATCATGATGAGTTTGTTCTCTATTATGATGAGTTTTTTCTCTGTTATGATGATTTTTTACAATATTATGATGAGTTTTTTTCTCTATTATGATGAGTTTTTTCTCTGTTATGATGATTTTTTACAATATTATGATGAGTTTATTTCTCTATTATGATGAGTTTTTTCTGTATTATGATGAGTCTCTTTTATGATGATTTTTTCTCAATAATAATGAGGTTCGTCTTTATTATGATAAGTTTTTTCTTCATTATGCTACGCTTAATACCCTAACAGTTCCAATGTTGTTGCACTCCCCGATACTATATAGGAACCGAGCCTCCTATTTCATCCTATACATTTTCCAAAAGACTGATATAAAACTTTTATCCGGAACTTTCGGTCATTATTAAGTTTGTGATTAAAAATGCAAGGCTTCTTTTTCCAGCTAGTAAACTTGATTTAAAACAATCTAGAGGAGGGGTTATATTAAGCGAAGATCCTTAATGGAAATTTGTTATGATTGAATTGCGTACATAGTTTTCATTTAAATCCCAATTTATTTCCTGTTTGCATTGTTTTACGCTAGTTATTGTGGGACCCTTTCTAGCTTGCTTTTCGATGAGCGCCACGGCCCCGTGTTGAGGGCCTTACTGTGTCCTATAACTCTTACATTTTGCACATTGTGACTTAGATGGAAAGTTCTTACATTGACACTCATACCACATCTTCTTATTTCTATTCAACATTTTTTCTATGAAACTCAAGGACATAGACATTGTTAAATCATACATGTAATTGTAAATGGTATCTTGATATTATTTCAGTGCACACAAAAGTAAATTGTTCATAACAGTACTAGTCTAATACACAAATCGAGGGAGCGATAAGGGTAGACCGAATTCTTCTGTCCCTATAATGCATATATTTCCTTATTTCCATTTGCTTTGCATTAACTTTGCTATTTTCTATTTTTCCTAGTTTTTTTTAGTGCAATATATAAAAAAAAAGTAGTGTCAATTAAAAACAGGTGATTCGCATACAAATTGTTTGCGCTCGTTTTTTTCGCAGATTTTATACATTTTTCAGCTATCTGTACCAATATACAATAATAGATAAATGGTTTTCTATTTTTTCATGTGCCTTACAATGATCAACGACCTTTCAGAGTCTAGATAATCCACTTTTTAAAAATTTATTACATTCATCCTGCATTCTCGACAAGATAAAAAATAGTGGATTTTCCAAACTGGGTCATTATAATAAAACAGGCAAATTTCAATGAGGAAAATTTTTTGAAAAATTATGTCATTGTTTTAAAAACTTAACTATGTCCTCCTATTTAAAATATGGTAGCAACTACACATCTACTTTTGCATAGGTAATATATCTGTACCAAAAATCTGTAGTACTTATAATATTCAGTACTATTTTGTAAATTTAAAATTATTGTAATATTTAGGTACCTGTATTTTTACAGTACTTGATTAAAGTTGAAAATTTAAGTACTATACGTTACATTATCTTAGCATTTTGAAAGTATGTCTATTTCAAATCTCTTAAGATTATGATTTTCAAACATGGAATATTCTTATCGCTTTTGGTGTTATTGCTGTATCAAAATTACAAGTACTGTAAATACAGATACGTAAATAGTACAATAATTTTACAGTAAAATAATAGTACTAGCTATCAAAAGTAAATTTCCAGTACTACAGATTTCAAGTACGGAAACGATACCTATGCAAAAGTAGCAGCGAATATTTGGAAATATGCTATGGAAAAAATGAAGAGGTAGCTTCAATTTAAACAAATTTGATCTGAGTGTCACAGATGAGCGGTCAATACGCTAGTAATTTAAGATGCATTCAACCTGTCAATCATATCTGTACCGTGTTCACAACGAGCTTTAAGCGTATATTGGGCGTACGAGAAGGGATAAGCTAGACAAACATTTGATCTGGATAAAACAATGTATGCTGCATAAAAATTTCCTGGAGTTATAGCGTTCATTAAGCGTAAACCTTTGCATTTCGACGTATTTCAAACTTATGCAACGCGCTTTTAACGATTGCTAAAAGCGTTCTTCTGGCGTGCAACTAACGTATACCGACTGTGTCAGTTGTCTCTGTACGTCTTGTGCACGCCGGTGTATACGTCAATGTGTGACGCAGGCATTATGTAGACGAAACGCTTGTCTGGCGAATTAAATTATTATCCTGGTACCTTTGATAACTAATTAGATCATCCTGTGATAGTAACCAATATATAACATGCATTTAGTTACTAAAACAAATATTGTTAAATAAAAACAACTGTTTCAATTTTAAATTTAGGTTTAAATTACTACGTATTGACATTATTGTAATAGGTTTGCATTCCATTTAAACATAAATTTCAGAATAAATTGTCGTAAAAAAGTTGGCTGTCCTATTGTAAATATTTAAAAATACACTTAAACTGAATATATATAAAATGTGTAATACTAAATGATTAGATAATGCATAATCCTTCGTATACGTTCAAAAAACACTTTCATTTATAATAAAAAAAAAATATTGCATATTGCATATAACACCACTGACCCTTCAGTAACTCCAATGACACAAAAGTATCACCATTGACAACATATTTCAAATTTTACTTTTATTAAGTACTGAACATAAAACAAACAACACTGAGCAAAAGAAAAAAAATCTCAAATTATATACCATGACATCAATAACTAAAAATGTCAATAGTGTTACTAAATATTGCCATTGATGTTACCAGCATAGACAAGTTTGTGAAAAATTTGTATGTGGATACATTGTACATTCTATTGTTAAAACATTGTTATAATGTATAATATGATATATATAGTATAATATGTCATAAATAATATGATTTTTCGCTTGTTAAACATGAAAGAAACACATAAAAATACTGATTGTCATAATATATTCATTGGTGTTACTATTGTCATAATATATTCATTGGTGTTACTAATCTGGTCATTAGTGTTATTCAATTTCTATTAAAGTAGTTGACAGTTGACAGTAACACCATTCATTTACAGGTGTATTTTTAGATTAAGTAAAAAATAAGTGTTCCATTCCCCTATTTTATATGTTGTTTCTGGTGCATGTTTCTGCAATCAATATCTTTTCATAAATCAAAATTCCGAAAATCTGTCGGAAAATGATTTTTTATAAGGGATCATCATGGATACTATTTCCATTTACGATATAGCATTTTAAAATTACGTTTAAGATTTTTTTTACTAAATTTTCAACATAGATATATTTTTTTCTTTTGCATAACATGCTTAAAGGTAAAATTGCTCGGAGAGAAACTATCGTAAATGTTGAAATATGGAGAAAGATAATTATTACCCAACCAACTGTCTTTCGGTTATACCTGTGACTTCAAAACATGAGACACGTCTTTTGTTGAATTTTTTTATTACGAAAACAAAATACACCTCCAAAATCATTTAAAAATGTCTGTATGTATCAAAATGCAATAAATTGTGATAAATCCTATAAACAAATGAATAATAGTCCTATTTTATACCTGAAAGGTATTATTGTAAAAAAAAGCAGTTAAGTCTGGCTATATCCAAGGATTTAAAAAAAACAACATTAAGGATGTTTTTATAACATTACATACTGTAAACTATAAATAGTGGATCACAAAACTTTCAAATCTAACATATACAAGTGTTGTTTTGATATTGTTTCATGTCTGTGACATAAAAAGACTAAAATAATATAGTTTTGCATGTCTTTTTTATAATCACCCAACTATGAACAATTTTCTTTCTGAGTCAAGAAAATCCACTTATGTTTAGCTTGCCGAGATGAAAGTAGAATGTAAT
This sequence comes from Mytilus edulis, assembly GCF_963676685.1. Classification (NCBI taxonomy): domain Eukaryota; kingdom Metazoa; phylum Mollusca; class Bivalvia; order Mytilida; family Mytilidae; genus Mytilus; species Mytilus edulis. Next base: position 69,880,247 of record NC_092351.1, read on the forward strand.
AGATATTAAAGACAAGAGGCTTTTGAGAGCCTGAATCGCTCACCTGTTATTTCTTTGTTGCTTAAATCTCTCATCATTGATTGTTTTTGGTTTTCAGTATATTTTGATGAGTGGCTTAAAAATGCCATTTAAAAGTTCATTGTATCTGTCATATTTTCGCCAAAAGCAATTAAATACATTTTACCCATATATTCTATTTAGCCAAAGTGTCTATATTACTTTACGTTCAAAGAAATGAAATACAAAATTTATACTAGATTCATTTGAGAAGACTTTTAAAGTTAAAGAACACAGTAAGGCCTTCAACATGGAGCATTGGCTCACACCGAAAAGCAAGCTAGAAAGGTTCCCACAACGACTAGCATAAAAAAATGCAAACAGAAAAATATATTGGGTCAAAATGAAAATTATGTACGTAATCCAATCAAAACAAATTAACAATAAGGATCTTCGCTTAAAATAACTCCTCCTCAAGTTGTGCACTATGTTTTTAATATCAAGTTTACCAGCTGGAAAAAGAAGCCTTGCATTTCTTCATCACAAACTTAATCACGACCGAAAGTTCCGGATAAATTTTTTGTATTCAGCGTTTGGAAAATGTATATGATGAAATAGGAGGCTCGGTTCCAGCCTTTTTATCAAATGTATTCTAACCCCCAGAACACCATGAATATTTCTTTTTTAAATCCAGGAAAAAGGGGGTTCCTATATAGTATCGGGGATTGCAACGACATGGGAATTGTTTTGGTAATAAGTGCATCATAATAAAGAAAACCTTAATCATAATAGAGAAACATCTCATCATAATAAAGAAAACCCTAAACATAATAAGGAAAAAGTTCATCAATATAGAGAAAAAGTTCATCAATATAGAGAAAAAGTTCATCAATATAGAGAAAAAGTTCATCAATATAGAGAAAAAGTTCATCAATATAGAGAAAAATCTCATCATAAAGGAGAAAAGGCTCAACATAATAAAGAAAACCCTCATCATAATAATGGAAAAACTCATTGTAATAGAGAAAAAAACTCATCAAAATAAAGAAAAACTTCATCATAATAAAAAAAAATCCCTCATCATGATAAAGAAGGAAGTACCATAAGGCAGTTACGGCGTTCCATTATTTTCATTTTGTTCTCGTTGGCAATCATATCCATTGCATTATTTCCATACAATAAAAAACCAGTACAGGAAAAAAAGTACATATAGCAAAAAACACAAATACAAACTAAACCATCACAAACTATACTATATCACACCAAACAATGATGGTTTTGAAAGCGCGCTCATTGCATGTTGTTATCCTGCTTTTATGCTATCTTGTCGTCTTAAATATCCTAATATAGAAACCTAAAGATTTCAGACAGCAACATTATTGATAGAACAGGAAAGCAGAATTTTCTTATCATATTCAAAATGTTAAAGTTTTGAATGCAGAAAAATAATATACGTTTAACCATAATCAACTACTGAGTAGACTGTAGTATATTGAGCTTAAAGAAAAAAATGTGTCATCTGTATTAATATTTATACACTGATTTCTGACTCGCTAGTTATTGTGGGTAATTGTAGAACTACATTCGAATAAAATGCAAGTTCTTTTTTTTTCTATTTTAGATATATGTCCAGATTTTACTTTGGAACATAATAACTGTTACTATGACTGGTAAGATTTAATTCTTTTTTTTTCTTTTTATATGAAGACTTTTCGGTCCTATACTAAATCGTATCATTTTTGGAAGAAAGAGAAAGATTTGCCTGGGTATAAACTAATGATTTTCAGGATGACTTACCTTTTAAGGCTGATTTGACCCTGAAAATTCACCGATAATAAAATATTGCATGCTACTATAACTTATCTAATATTTATTAAACAAAATAAAAGCCTTTAAATAATGGATTGTAGCCAAGCCTTGATGCTACAATTACTGTCTGTCTGACTATAATGTAATCTTGCTCATTCTCACATGTGTAACACAGAGACAGCAGCTACTAATTGGACATTCAAACGCCTATGGAAGAAGAACTTACAAACTTATCCAAATTATCAACATAATGCACAAGTGCATAAAAACAGTTTGAGAAACACGAACCCAAGCTGTGTATCACCATAAACATTTCAAGTCAACCCGTGCTCGCGCGTTTTTTTTTTTTGTAGCTTTTTCTATGCAACCTCTAAGTAGCTTGAGTAAGTCTTCAATAAGTGGATTTTTTTAAATGTTATTCCTTATTGCATTATTTAATTAACGCTTTTAAGATTTAAATTCTAGAAACCCAAATATACTAGTCTTTTGATAGCATCTAAACCAAAAGGACTTAACTATTTATAGCTTGACATGTATTGACGCTGGTCTATTGTTGAGAATTGTGAAGTGACCTATTAATGTCTTTCGTATTGGACTGCTGTCTCATTGAGTTACATGTATAATATCTGATATCTCCCTTTATTTGTTATATTTGGGGGCTAGACGAAAACATCTTTAAAAAAATGACAATGATTTTCTAAGATCTATTCAAATAAGAGGATTCATTTTATTTAATGATGCAACTCAAAGTCTTTGATTTTGTTAATAATACAATGTGTGTTATCCTATTATAAATCAGATTTCATGCAAAAAAAATCAACATATCAATCAAAGTTATGTATTATTTGTTTTTGTCTAATTGTTATTATAGGATCCTCGTGGTATAATAAAAAAGATAACATCGAAATTTTAAAAGTGCAATACTCATTATTAATTCTATGAGGTCTATACTTGTGAATGAGCTTTAAATTTAGTACTGTTTATATTGATCAGACGATTTAAATGCATGTTTCAATAACAAGGAAACTTTTATTTTCTATATCGATTTTAACTTTAAATGCATCTGTTTTAATCAAACAGATAAATCGTAAAAATTACGGTTTTTTTTAACGAATGAACGGTTTTATCTATTAACCTTGTATCTATTCATAGTATTGGCTAATCTTCAAATTTGACATTAAAAAAATTAGCGCAGTTTGAGATCTGCCAAGGCCTTTAAACTGCACGAAAATTCAATTCAATACAATCCATTCAGAAAACATTTTAGCAGGGGTTTTGGTGCCATACATTCTACAATCTATAACTATGAGAGACATTCTACAAGTAAAATAAGTTTGAAAAACATTCTACAAGTTATATAACTATGAAAGACAATCTACATGTTATATAACTATGAAAGACAATCTACATGTTATATAACTATGAAAGACATTCTACAAAGTTTGACTATGGAAGACTTTCTACAAGGTTTGACTATGGAAGACTTTCTACGAGTTGTTACTGTCAAAGACATTCTACAAGTTATAAATTTGAAAGTCATTCTATGGGGTAATAACTATGAAAGACATTCTACAAGTTATTTTTGTGAAAGACTTGTAACTATAACTTAATTTGTCTTCTGTTATTGTGAGGTCCCCATAAAAGCAGGCAAAAAAAAAATGTGTAAGATAATTGTTAATTCAGCAGGGGACAATTATTGTGAGGCTAGTCACATATAAATGTTGATAAGGCTTTGTTTGACATGACTGACATTCGAGTTATGACCCTTTACACTATACACAAACAGATGAGAAACACTTCTATTCAAGGAATATATAGTAGTAGTAGTAGTAGTAGTAGTAGTAGTAGTAGTAGTAGTAGTAGTGGAAGACGCATGGGGGTTACTTCGATATTTCTTTGGTAGGGATGTGCCATTTTTGCCTATAAAAAGAAACCATTTTAATATAACAGTCACTGAAATTCTGTACGTATAGTTATATCAATATTTAGAAAAATTACCTTTATTTACACACAATATTTAAAATTCGAACCATGCTTATAAACCAAAGCACTACATTTATATCATCACTCATAATTCATAACTATACAGTTACCCTTAAGTTCGTATATATGAATTGACATCGTTTGGTGCACATATATTTTATCGTTATATATGTTAGCGGCAATAAGTGAAATTAGGCATTAACCTTTAATCCTAAGCAATAAGCTAACGCCTAGGCAGTAAATATATTGCTTAAATGATGTAAGGCATTAGTCTTAAATCCTGAAAAATGTGTGCAGGCATTAAGCTTAATGCCTAAAATATAAATGCGAGTAAATTAAAGACATTTTTTTATTTAAATAAAAATACATTTGTTACATAATAACATTATGAGAACTGTGGCCTGTTTATCTTAACTATCCTTAGATCGGTCCTACAAGATATTCTTAGGACAGAAATTAGGACAAAGTTGGAACCGACTTACGACATGCCCATCGAAGCTATCTAAGGACTATTTTAGCTAGGATGTCCTTACCACTGTCATAAGTATTGACGTAAAAGAAAATTGAAATATTGTATCCAATTTAACCTACAACTTTAATTCAAAAACCGATTCATTATTAGAAAATAATTATACTTTTAAATTTAAGGAAAAATATCAAAACTATATAGAAATTGTGAGCAAAAATCATATCTTAATTTTGTCTACTATTGACAAGTTCAAACCAGTTCGACTAGTGAAGTGTACAATTTTTTCAATAGATATTATAATTATTTTATAGAATCTCCCCCCCCCCCCCCCCCCCATTTTATTTTATGTAATACCTCAAAAACATGAAAAAAGTATGAGTTTATTCTGTTTTTTATATACAGCGGTATAATACTGTTGCCTTTATTTTTAACTTTAAAATTACTAAATAAATTTACTCTTGAAGATCTGTCAAATGAATATATATTTATACATGCATTATTAGAAATATAATTAAGAAAAGACATTAAATCAAGAATAAATCACCAAATATGCATAAATTCCAGAGTTTACTTATTGCCTAAAATCATGTTCAATGTCTGAAAATTTAAGGCAATAACTTAATGCCTAGGTGTTAGCTTATTGCCTATGATTTAAGCTTAATGCCTAATTTCACTTATTGCCGCTAACATATATATGGATTTTTGGATTAACTGCATGTTTATGTGAGTGTGAGATGTGAATTTTCAAATAGATTGATTTGATTTAATATAAAAATTGACCATTAATAATGTAAGATTCTCAATAGAATATTTATGTATGATATGTTTATCATACCCCAAATTGTTATACAGTTATCAAACGTAAATGCATTTTAATAAAGGGTGTCAATAAAATGGAGCGTTATTTTTAAAATCTCGCAAAAATATAATTCATATTTTTGGCACATCACCGTATACAAAAAAATAGGAAATACCCCTCCCCCTACTATTATAGCAGTATAATATTAATATCATAGTGTGTAAGTGACGTAATACGGTATAAATGGGTCAGTAAATTCCATATGGGGTGAGAGCGGAGCTCGTATCCCCATATAGAATTTAATAACCCCATATATATCGTATTAGGTTACTAGCACATCGTGTAACGAATTTATTTTACCGACTATCTTCAAATGTGGTATTTGGACTAGCAGTGTATCAAATTGATTAGGTCTTCAATACTGAGTAGTAAGAACCTACTTCCATTTGTCTATACAAAAACAAATGCCAACAATAACAACTTGTTAGCTTTAAATTGGTTCTTTGAATTCATTACAATCGTTCATTATCAATTTCTTCGGCTTTTTGGTTTTGAAAGGGACGTGACTCTTTGCTAACCCCATATGGTAACTAACCTTATATTTTTATGACATTCTATATCAAGTATATATAGTCACCACTTATAGTCCTTTGACCAATCATATCCCAATAAATTTATAGGAGGTAAGATACTTTCTATTACTATGTTATCAGAAAACTTATATATATGTTGGAAAGACAAAAAATGAACTGCGGACTAGAATGACTTTACATAGACAGCAAACCAACCATGAAGATTTAACACTCATCAAGGCAAACGACCATTTCCATCGTTGTTCTAATGGACGAATACAAATATTTCCATTGTATATTGTCAATCGTCAAAATGATTAGAAAGAAGAAAGAAGAATTATTCATAAACATTCTCAACCCGGGATTAAATGATAAATTATATTCTAATTTTAACGTAACATTTTAAAGTTTTAAAATGACATTAGTAGTCTCCCTTGTATTTGTTAACGTAATACTATTGTTAACGTCAATCAATTGTTTTATTTATATACAAGTCACATTACCTGAAGATCAGCGGAAGCAGTGAAAGTACTAGTAAAAAAGTGATGCATTGAAACCGTTATTATTTTTTAATAATTTTCTTATATATATATATAAGAAAATTATTAAAAGATAATAACGGTTTCAATTCATCACTTTTACTAGTACTTTCACTGCTTTCACAGATCTTCAGGTAATGTATATATACATATGGGTTCTTATCTCCAGAAAATCCATGTTCTGTGTATGGCTGTCAATATGGTGCAAGCTGTAATGCTGACGGGGATTGCATCTGCCTAGCTGGATTTACTAGTGATACGTGTACTGAAAGTATGTACTTTCTTTATTATCATTTCTGTTCAAGGCAACTCTACTGACAGTATGTTCTTTATGTATTATCATTTCAGTTTAAGGCAACTCTACTCACTACCGCACGGGCAAAAATATTCACAAATACAATGTCTACCCATGTTTAAAACTACAATAAAGTCACGAAAGTATAGCTTGCATCAATTATTTCTTAATTTCAGTTTACGGCAACTTGGCAGATGTTCAACCACATTTGACTCAGTGATATGTCCGATAGACGTAGTTTTATTTTCCCGACGTTCGAGGGTTAGGAGGGTAAATACTAGTAACACGTCACTCCTTATCCGTTCCGACGTCTTTGTTTATTCACGACGAAGGGGATTCAATTAAATAGTATCGCCTAATTAATGCCGTTAATAAAAATAAAAAAAAGGCCGGTATCGTCTTGTTTCTGTACTACTAAGTATTTCTATTGTATAAGATCAAGAGGTCGAGAAAGCATGATAATACATGATTTATTGTAAATGCTTTATAACCTTAAACATAACAATCAGTGTAGACAATGTATGAAAATATATAAAAATATAATGTGGTAAGCAATTACGTTACATTGTATGGTGGTTGTTAAAATGAAAATGCTAGTTTGCAAAGGTATCGATATCATCTGGTTAACTATCGTATTTAGGCTTCATCATTTGTAAAGATTGACGATAATTATCTAAATGAATGATCTGTTTAATGAAATAAAATACCATTGGCAAGTAGTAAACTAACGCAAAAATATGTTACAACAAAGCACACATTTTAGTTGTACATATTTTAAAATTGTTAGAAACAATATAAAAGCTATTGATCCTCGATAATAAAATAACGCTAACAGAAAAAATGTATGACTAAACCAAACATTCCCATTAAAAGGCGAATGTTACCATAAGAGACTAATGGATTTTTTTTTATTTTGGATCATAAATTACTGATAACCAAACATCCGTATTCTAGACAATTGGTATGTACAATGTAAGGTATATTACGAAATAAAACATTTATAAGCAGATCGAAAATCTACACTTCTAAAATAAAGTTAGTAACCGTTAATTGATGTTATTCAACTTGTTCAGCATGAAACATTCAGCAATTATATATAATGCACTTAAGTATTTTATACAGTACGTGTTATTATCTAGATATTTCCGTTTCGGCTCTGGTATCAAGAGGAGATCACCAAGGCCTGTATCGGCCCCGGTAACAGAAAGTACAAGAATCTGCCTGTTCATGGCACCTGTATTAAATTACTCTTAAACTTTGAGTTAACTAAGAAAACTGTATTTACAGGTACTTGAATTGATTATAATGATCAATTTGTTTTAAAATGTCTTAAGATGCACTTTTATGAATTGATAACCTTTATCAATTTTCCGATTTTTGGAGGGGGACGGGAAATTTAAGGACATTAAAAGAGATAAAAAAAAACATGTTCTTGCATTGAAAACAAAATACTCTTATTTTATCAAGAAAGAGAACTCGAGATTATTAAAACAAATAAATGTTTTCTATTTGAATTTTCTAATTGAAACATTATTGTTTGTTTGAATTATGCTTAGGTAGCTTAGAAGATTTGAAAAGCACAATTTCCCAAAGTTCGTTAACTAATATAAGTGATGCTGAAGCCTACGCTAAACAAACACATCAACATATAGACAACCACATTACTCAAAATTATACAGACTTGAAAACATCTGTCGTGAGTACTTTTACAATAACATAATTAATTTCTTTGTTTTTATATTGTACCTGTATTTAAAAGCTTTGTCAGATATGACTGATTTATGTACTGTTGTCAATAAGTATGTCATAATCAATGCATTAACAAACACAACTCGAGAGTGGAAAAATCGATAATAAGCATTTCCCGTTGTGCAATATCACGGTAAGTATAGTGTCCGGTGGAGATCGTGTTTTTGTCTGGTGAATCGGTCCACTTTTTTTCGAATGACATTACATGCGATCAGATCAATGTATTGCTTTTTCGCGTTTTATTCATGACTGTTCATCCTATTCTAAATACGAAACCTTTTTTTTTAGTACAAACGACGCACAATGTCCTTGTTCAGTGCTTTACATTGTCCGTGTGTTTTTCGAGAGCAACATTAAAAAACATCTGGGTTTTAAACAAAGGGTCCGGATTTTTCTAAGAAAATGTGGATAAGAATGAAGGCATTATGGGTGCTTATAAACTAAATATTTCTAGTTTATAACTGTAAAAGGCGAAGGGCAATTTCATATATTCCTAATAAGTAACAAAACATATTACTATGTTGATCAAATTTAATTTAATTCAATGATAATTTTCAGTTCTGAAAACATTTAACGATAACCTTGCAGTATTAAGATATATAAGAAATTACCTGATTCTTTGTAAAACTGTCGTTAGAACAGAGAACAAGGGGACATCATTTCATGTGCTTCGATACGTTTACCGTAAATGATAATTTAAGATTTATATATACTAGAAGATGCCTGCGAAATCGCGGTACAATTAGGCAAGTGTTGAAACAAAGAGTGTGTACACAGTTATAAGGTGGAGACAGTAAGGATTTGGACACGGTTAATTTATATAATTCAATTTTAAAGACCTGAAAATGAGGAACATAATGCAAAAAATCCCAACTTAATCGAATGAAAAATAAAATCGGCAGTACGTCGACTGAGCATGCGCGAAAGCGTATAAGACACGGATCGATAACGGTCTCCGAATTTGGATATTTACAAAAAAATGCGTTTTCTGTGAAAAAAAAAATTGTTTAAAAGACAATTTGTTTGACACACACAAAGTACGATCATGTTCGTTCGTCTAAACCCAACATTGTACTGATTGATACTTTAGTCTAGGAAAGCATGATTTATTTTGTAGTTGTAAATGGCCTGGAACTAGCTTTTAGTTACCGCGAGTACTCTTATATCGATACTTCGTATCTATTGTTTTTATGTTTGATGGTTTGTATGTGCTTCGTTCCGGTCTATTGAGTAAACTTAAGCCATTTGTAACTGTTTGTTCTTATAATCACCACTGTTCAATGTTAAGGGAGGGTTGCGAGCTTACATGCATATTTGACCCCGCCACAATCTTTATATTCCTGTCCTCAGTCAAGAGCCTGTGATTCAGTGGTGGTCGTTGGTTTATGTCCGTCATATTTGGTTTTTTTCGTACAACTTATGTCGTTAGTTTTCTCGTTTCGATTGTTTCATGTTGCGGTGGTCTGTTTTAGCTGACTATAAGGTATAGGGTTTTTCTCATTGTTGAAGACCGTACGGTGACTAATGTTTACTGTTATCTTCGGTATTTGAACTATTGTGGATAGTTGGCTCTTTGGCATTCATACCAGATTTTGTTTTCTTTATACATGTTATATTAGTATTGTTTACAACACGAATATTTTCTGTATGATATCCACATTTGGTTGATATACGTATGTTTGGATCGATTCAACACGTGTGACTGGGCGTTGACTTTTTGGATAGTTTCACCATATTTACATGGGAGTGGACATGTTTGATTTATCCAAATATACCGATGCCGGTGTCCATGCAAATTATCAGATGTGGCAAACAATAATATATACAAATGTTCAATGCTTTTTACGAATGTACGTGTTACGTACTACAGTATTATCCGACTGGTTAATTGCTTTGTTTTCGTTCTTTAAAAAGTACTTCATTTGAACAATTTCAAACGTAATCGTACTGATAAATATCTTTTTATGCCATTGAAATTTTGTTTAATCACTCGATCAAAACCTGAACACAATTGATAGTTAGTTTTTTTAGTTTCAAGCCATTCTCAGTTAAACGTTGATAAACTATATACTTCATATTTTTTAATAGTGTGGATATTGTTATGTATTCTCTTGTTCTCTTATAGCATAATACTCAGACTGCTATCATCGACAAGAACTGAAACAGTCTCCGAAAATAAAACAAACGTTTGATTCATGTTTTGTACATCACGCGAAAAAAACGTGTTTGTTTGAGACACTTAATATTCTTTATATATTTCAGCAAACAACAAACGATATTTTCTCGTTATTATTGTCAAAGTTAACAAATAGTCCGGAATTTTCAGACGTAGAAACAGTTGATTTGTCGGAGGTTTCTCGAGGTAAAATATTCATGAATTTTACCTTATCTGTTAAAAAACTGTAGTTATTTTCCAAGAGTAAAGAGATTTGTTCTGCATAAACATGATGCTTATTCTAACACAAGTTTCTTTCATAAGATTTAAAAAAAAGAATAATTCACTTAGATACTGCTTGTTTCTGTCACGAACGTATTGAACTGAGCAGATATATTTTTACATTTAGACTACATATTTGAAATAGATTATTTGTGCATATGTTGATAACTTTTTTTATATTACTTACACGATTTTATTTTTTGAATCTAGTATTCTTATTTTTAAAAACATCAAATCCATCGGTACACTATTATTTGAATACAAGTCGGCAAAATTAAGAATAGTTGGTTTAATGTTCATGTTGATATTAAAAGATCTGCTCAAATATAGTCATTGGAGTCTATGAAAATGGTGTCCCTTAACGTTGTAATTTTCAAGGAGTGTTTGGTTAAATCCTTTACATTTTGTTTGAGAGACAACAACAAGTTAAGCATGATCTACTTACTTTCCCGGAGCACCTGATTCACTGTTTTTGCTGATGACTGTTGTTTAGAAGAAAAAAATGGACGAAAACAGGGAAAATGTCAGAAATGTGAATTAATTTTTTTATGGTGATTTGACACCAGAAATAATGGTCAAATTATTACTGTCACACATGCATCGTTTATGTGATAATAGAAAATTAAAAAATTTAATTTGGTTAATTTTAAACAACTGAATATGGAATAATTTTATTATCAAACTCCATAGGGCCATTACCGCAACTCGTTTTTAATTCGTTTTTCTGTTTGGTACACTCGGTTTTTATTCAATTTTACTTTATAAGAGTCTTTCAAATTAAAAAAATAAATAAAACGTTCTAGTTAAATAACTAGTTTAAGATAGCATTTATTTACTTCATTTCCGTGGAAATAATTTTGGTCAGAGCTGCTTATAGTTTTTTTACAAGTTCTTGTCAATATGTAACTGACCATTTGAATGATAGCTAGTAAATACTGAATGAATTTAAAGACATTGAAGTTGGGAATTATTGCTTGATTTTTTTTATTTTGTTAATTTTAAAGTCATAAGAAACCTCAAATTAAAAATAAAATTGCATATGTTTTTTTATAACTCAATGGATAGTTTTCATTATAAAACTTATGTACATATACTTTTTTCTGAAAAAAAATCTTTAATTTGTTCATGTTAAGAATAGTTTACTTTATTTTAATTGCATCATTCCAGGAAGCAATTCCCCCAACATATTTTCCGTATGCAAAGTTACCTCAGTGTGATCCATCTCGTAAAAATCCGGTGATCGCAATACGCATGGATGTCCTTAAAATAAACTATTATCTGATTGTTCATGTTAAACACGTGCTCAAAATCCATGCCTTTTTTGTTGATTGTTTACAAACAGGTGACAATCGTTAAACTTCTGCTTCAAAACACGAACTTTAATTATCTGCCATATTTTCACAACAACAGTGACCGATTGAAAAAAAAAGACAATTATACGAAATTTATGCCAAAAAAATGATAAAATCGTGCACAGAAGACTAAGTTTATGATGTTTGTATGCATTGGTTCAAAAATTAGAATAACATTATTTTTCACCGGTCACTCGTTTATTATGACTTTGAAATAGTTTTAATCTAACTTTCAGACATGGCTGAATTGTTTTCCGATGTTTTAAAAAGCACAAGACAGACACAAAACACACTAGCAGCTGCAGATAAGGTAAAAAGATATTACAAAAAGATAATTATATCAGACAAAATGCGTCAAATTTAAATGATTAATTTTATATAGAGTTAAATTAACACCCTGTTTGATGCTATCGAATTCATTCAAACAGATGCAAAATAAAATAAAACCAGCAGATTTAAATGCATTGTTGGACCTATAAACGTTTTAAGAAAGTAAACAAATATTTCTATATATCTATCTGTTTAACTGAGCTATTCACTTTTATAATCGTTTAAGCTGAAGTCAACAATCCATACAGCTGAGGACAACATGTTTCAAATGGTCAATATGGTTTTAGATAAACGACTTATTGACGAGCACCCTACACCAGTTGCTATAACTACGACTGAAGTTTCTGTGTTAGCTATAAAAGCTAAAGGTGGAAAGTTACCGGAACACTTTTTAACTGAAATTGGTGGACTATCTCTACCATTTTTTGAAACATTCCAAGACAGATCTCGGAAGAAAGAAATAGTTGTAATTGTAAGTTAACGCAATTTTCAAAATACATTTAACATTACTGTTTCACACTCATATAACATGACCATATAAATAAGAATAATACGTTAAATTCTTTATTCAAGCTTATTTTATAGTATTTAATAATTTATTTGATCTTCCTAAACTTTAGGATGCAATGAATGAAAGAGTGCACACTATTTCTTTCTTCAATAGTGAAATCGTTTGTTTATTCGTATACATTTACAGGTATTTGCGTATAAGATAAGTCCATATCTATACGTGAAAAATCCAGAATCTGTAGGAAACGGTTCATCAGTTGTTAAAGTCGTAATATTGGAAAAGGGAAAGGAAAAGGAAAAGGATATACTCAAAATTGAAGACAATGATGATCCCTTAGAAGTTACACTTAATAATGAAAAACTGGAAACAGCAAACCAAATGTTGTCAATGACAGAATCATCCACAGACTCTGGCATCTTTATGAGCTATGTGGACACAAATCTCACGGCAAACGAACTTCTTATTGAAATTAAGTTAAAATCATTAAAAATTTGTGATATTTTTGGCAAGTATGACACTTTTCCAGATAAGAGCGATTATGATTTATATGTAAAAACAAAAGGTCGAAGTAGCATTATCTACCGTGATCCATTAAAACTTAAAGCAAGCTATTATGAACAGTCGTTGAAAATAATCTTATTGTCTAGCCCAACAAACAGGCATCTGAAACCATTAGTTGTAACTGCAAGTTGTGAAGGTATGTATTTCTCACTATAGTCATTAAGATTAAATTTCATATACAAGCTACGGATATGGTAATTTTATAAATAATATGCTTTTATATTCTTAAAATATTAAACTAGACAAACTGAGTAATTGTAATAGATAACATGTATTAATTAATGGTTTTTTCCCAATTTTAATCGAAGGTAGAATGTATAAAAAGTGATGCAGTGTAGGAAGTCTTGGGTTAGATACCCAACACGTCCAAACCAAAGACTTAAAAGTTAGCATTTGCTGCTTCTCTGATAGCATGCACCATTAAGGAGCTAGTGAGCGCATAGATTTGTCGTCTCGAAGTCGTGTCGGTCTAGTACTAAGCAGGGTTTATATTCATTTCGCAGTAACGTGACTCGACATTTAGTATGCTGCTGGAAGTTAACAAAACATCAAAAGACAGAAAAAAAACAGTGCAAAAAAAAACGCTCTATCGTAATTATACCATAATTATATTACGCGCGTGCGTGTATTCTCATTATAAGCGGATGAAGTCACCTATTAAGGTAGAAAAATCATTCAGGTTTTGTTTTTAGATTTTAGATACAGTTATGGGATTTGAACATCGATGACCATCTGTTACGCCCTATTCATTGTTAACGTCAAATTAAACCATAATTAATAGGATCCATTCGTGCACTGAAATGGTCCCTTTTAATTTTTGTTTTTTTGTGGGTAGTATGAAGGGACAATTCGTGTGCAAAGAAAGGAGGATACGATGTGTCTGCTATAAATTGTCGTGTACATATGCACACTTGTTATAAAGATATAACTGCACGGTTACATGAACTTTGATGACGTCTTAAATACGAACGTGTTAACATTAAAGATCCAAGGTTCATAAGTCGTTTTATCACCAGGAAATCTTTGTATGAACCAAACTTAGAGGATTTATACTTCATTTGTTGATGACACGCAAATGTTGCTTAATTGAAATATAGATTCAACAGTGTTAAATTGTTAACTAAATTCGAACTCATTTAAAACCGACAATGCACACGTCTACTTCAATAAGCAGGACTTTGAGTTGGCATTTTAATTCATCAAACTACAATCTTTGCAAAAATACGAAAATTTAATCAATGATCACAAAGAGTTGTCATGCAGATGCATCTACTCTTTTTTTTCAGATGACCGACATGATAGCGACACACGGACGAAGAGATCAATTTCGCTAGGTAAGTTGATTACTCGAGATAACTGTCACATTTTGCTAATATAATTTTATCGTGTATTTAATTCAAAATATCATTAGGATAATTTACATTCCTTGCAAATACTGGTTTGGTCTTAATTGTCTTTTCGATTTAGCTGCAAAGAAACTCGAATCGTCAATATATATATATGTCTTTACACGCCATTTTAATCAATCGTTTTAAACAAAACTTGGTAATCTGGGCAATTACAAAAAGTCGAAATGTATATTAAGTATATCAACTGGCGATTCAGCATTATTTTCATAAAAGACAGTCAGTCACATTTTTTTAATTCTCTTTCTGAAAAGTCAGTCACAAAAAGTTTCGAGAAAGTCTTTAATCTAACAAACTGTTCATTACGTATAGCAGTTTTATAAGGTGATAGACATATTAAATCATTGAACGGGTGGTAAAATGTCTGGACCAATGGGAATTTAAATGTTTCTATGTTATTCCAAAGATGACCGAAAGAAGCATTCATTTTCATGCAGCCTGCTTTATGAATTATGTGTTATAATATGATACTTACCTGTTTATCAATCGAATACAGTTTCAATGTCACCGTTAATATCTGCCTTAATTTTGTATGTCATCAAAGAGTATTGGATACTTATGTACCAAAACATTTAGCAACACGTTACTATAATCACTAATTGATTGAACTGTATGGTCGAAAATAAAGATTAATGTAGTCAGAATGGGTTTAGCACTCATAATTATATTTATACTACTAACAGTGACACATGACTTCAGAGCAAGCTATATATCCTCCTCCACTTTGTTCAAAACCTTCGAAAACTGGACAACGAAAGAACGCAAAGAGGTAATTGTGATGTTAATAAAAGGAAATTATTTCCAAATGAAGATTATTTGTGTTTCTGTCGGGGATAGGGTCAATCATTTTAAAATACAATGGATTACTCTTCAATTCTTCAACCTCGTACTTTATTTGGCCTCTTTAGCTATTTTTTATTCGAGCGTCACTGATTAGTCTTTGGTAGACGAAACGCGCGTCTGGCGTAAATATAAAATATTAATCCTGGTATCTATGATGAGTTTATTCACGCAAAGCTCTGAGTATACATTTTTCAACTCATAAGGGACTTTTATTCTTAAATTTAGAATGGGTTCCCCAATTTTATAGCAGAATTTCAATCGAACATTCGTATTTTCATTAAAGTCGTGTTTTAGTTCAATAGTTCTCTCTGAAGTTGTGGCCCAATAACAGCGATATTTGCTTTAAAATAGATTCCCCGTGGTTTTGGTTGGACCAGTAGTTATTGGCAATATCGGTATCTTTAATAAATGTTCTGATTCAATTAGCTATAAGATCGAAATTCAATACTACATCAGTAACAACTTTATTTTTGATCCATATAGATGTAATTGTAAATATTAATGCGGGAATTAATACATAAAATATTGCATATGTAATACTCTACAAAGGCGTGTTCCTATTTAAGAAAGTTGAATGTTTTGTGGTATGTGTTTTAATAATTTCATGTGTACTTATCAATATATTATTTCAGGACTACAGAACTTCAGACAACAAAATAAAATTTAAAAGTAACTTCCTTGGCGCGTTTTCTGCCAATGTATTTTTCATTCCTCCAAGTGATATAGATTTTGCGAAGATATTTGCCACTTTCACAACATCATTGGCTGACAGCCCGTATGCACTGACTGCGATTATTACCATGTTAGTTATTGGTAGTTTACTGACGATAAAATTACGATTGTTAGATAAAACAGATAATATCATGGTAAGTTTAGGATAACTTTGACCTTTAAACTATAATATGAATGTATATTAGACCGTTGGTTTTCCCGTTTGAATGGTTTCACACTAGTAATTTTGGGGCCCTTTTATAGCTTGTTGTTCGGTGTGAGCAAAGGCTCCGTGTTGAAGGCCGTACATTGACCTATAATTGTTTACTTTTTTTTAAATTGTTATTTGGATGGAGGGTTGTCTTATTGGCACTCACACCACATCTTCCTATATCTATATAATTAAACTAGAGGCTTTTAAGAGCCTGTGTCGCTCACCTTGGTCTATGTGCATATATAACAAAGGACACAGATGGATTCATGAAAAAATTGTGTTTTGGTGATGGTGATGTATTTGAAGTTCTTACTTTAATGACCGTTCTTGCTTCTTACTGTTATCTCTATCTATAATGAACTTTGCCCATTAGTAATAGAGGAAATTATTTTGTAAAAATTAATGAAATATGTTAAAAATTGACTATAAAGGGCAATAACTCCTTAAGGGGTCAACTAACCATTTTGGTCATGTTAACTTATTTGTAGATCTTACTTTACTGAACATTATTGCTGTTTACAGTTTATCTCTCTCTATAATAGTATTCAAAATAATAACCAAAAACGGCAAAATTTCTTTAAAAATTACCAATTAGGGGGCAGCAACCCAACAACCGGTTGTCCAATCATCTGAAAATTTCAGAGCAGATATATATTGACTTTATAAACAATTTAACACCCATCAGATTTGCTCTAAATGCTTTGGTTTTAGAGTTATAAGCCAAAATCTACATTTTACTCCTATGTTCTATGTTTAGCCATGGCGACCATCTTGGTTGGTTGACTGGGTCACTGCACACATTTTTTAAACTAGATATCCCAATCGATGATTGTGGCCAAGTTTGGTTAAATTTGGCCCTGTAGTTGCAGAGGAAAAGATTTTTGTAAAATATTACAAAAATTTATAAAAAATTGGTGAAAAATTACTGTAAAGGGCAATAACTCCTTAAGGGGTCAACTGACTATTTTGGTTATGTTGACTTATTTGTAGATCTTACTTTGCTGAACATTATTGCATTATTGTATTCAAGATCATAACCAAAAACGACAAAATTTCTTTAAAATTAACAATTCAGGGGCAGCAACCTAACAACCGGTGGCCTGATTCATCTGAAAATTTCAGAGCAGATAGATCTTCACTTGATAAACAATTTTACCTATATCAGATTTGCTCTTTATGCTTTGGTTTTAGAGTTATTAGCCAAAATCTACATTTTACCCCTATGTTGTATTTTTAGCCATAGCAGCCATCTTGGTTGGTTGACTGGGTCACCGCACACATTTTTCAAACTAGATACCCCAATCATCATTAGGGTATCTACCCCAATCATCATTGGGGTATCTAGTTTAAAAAATGTGTGCGGTTAAATTTGGCCACAATCATCATTGGGGTATCTAGTTTAAAAAAAGTGTGCGGTGACCCAGTCAACCAACCAAGATGGCCGCCATGGCAAAAAATACAACATAGGGGTAAAATGTAGATTTGGTTAAATTTGGCCAGTATTACCCATATCAGATTTGCTCTTTATGCTTTGGTTTTAGAGTTATAAGCCTAAATCTACATTTTACCCGTATGTTCTATTTTTAGCCATGGCGGCCATCTTGGTTGGTTGACTGGGTCACTGCACACATTTTTTAAACTAGATACCCCAATCGATGATTGTGGCCAAGTTTGGTTAAATTTGGCACTGTAGTTGCAGAGGAAAAGATTTTGTAAAATATTACAAAAATTTATGAAAAATTGGTGAAAAATTACTGTAAAGGGCAATAACTCCTTAAGGGGTCAACTGACTATTTTGGTTATGTTGACTTATTTGTAGATCTTACTTTGCTGAACATTATTGCATTATTGTATTCAAGATAATAACCAAAAACGACAAAATTTCTTTAAAATTAACAATTCAGGGGCAGCAACCTAACAACCAGTTGCCTGATTCATCTGAAAATTTCAGAGCAGATAGACCTTCACTTGATAAACAATTTTACCTATATCAGATTTGCTCTTTATGCTTTGGTTTTAGAGTTATAAGCCAAAATCTACATTTTTCCCCTATGTTGTATTTTTAGCCATGGCAGCCATCTTGGTTGGTTGACTGGGTCACCGCACACATTTTTCAAACTAGATACCCCAATCATCATTGGGGTATCTACCCCAATCATCATTGGGGTATCTAGTTTAAAACATGTGTGCGGTTAAATTTGGCCACAATCATCATTTGGGTATCTAGTTTAAAAAAAGTGTGCGGTGACCCAGTCAACCAACCAAGATGGCCGCCATGGCTAAAAATACAACATAGGGGTAAAATGTAGATTTGGTTAAATTTGGCCAGTATTACCCATATCAGATTTGCTCTTTATGCTTTGGTTTTAGAGTTATAAGCCTAAATCTACATTTTACCCGTATGTTCTATTTTTAGCCATGGCGGTCATCTTGGTTGGTTGGCCGGGTCAACTTTTTTAAACTAGATACCCCATCGATGATTGTGACCAAGTTTGGTTAAATTTGGCCCAGTAGTTTCAGAGGAGAAGATTTTTGTAAAAGTTAACGACGACGGACGACGGACGATGGACGCCAAGTGATGAGAAAAGCTCACTTGGCCCTTTGGGCCAGGTGAGCTAAAATGGAACAACCGAATGAAATCTCGTGAGCTAGGTTTTCAGTCCTCTTGTGTTTAGTTACGTTTATAAATTTAATGCGTTTAATTAAATCTGGAGGTAAACATTGATTGAAAGAATACATTTAATTTTTTGATTAGTTATTTTCAATTACATCGCCGCTTGTAACTGATTATATAAATATTTAATGCATGGCAGAACAAATAAATACCGGTATATTGTTTTCGAGTATTGAAAATGTAGCGCAGAAATAATGACTTTTTATGTTGGCAGATTTTGATAAATCGTATGAGATATTTTGTGTTTTTTTCAATTCCAATTTATGCACCTGTTTATTCTCTTTCAATTGTTAAAAATGGCATACTGGATAAATAGAATAAAATCATTTCAAAGATGGATATCTTATTTGTCCTTTTTTATTAGAATTCTAGGATAGATTGAATTCAAAATTGTTACAAATATAATAATGCCGTGTGTAATTGTTAAGGACACACACAAATGTATCATTACCATTCTCTTTTCCTATGTTAGTCGATACATTTCCGTGTATTGCTTATCCAGTTATGTTGTAAGCTGTACTATAAAATAAACAAGTTTCGTAATTGATTTTGGTTGAACCTGAAAGCTTTATAATTATATTATTGTTTTAATTCCAGGGAAATCTGACTTTATCGTAAATAAATTGTAAATTCTAATTTTTTATGTGGTTATTTACTCAAATTATTTCAGTGGGAATTTCTTCCTTTGAAAGACAATCCTGATGATTTTTCCGTGGTATATTTTGTTACCATCGAAACGTCAGTAAACTCAAGCAGAGAAATGAACTCCTCTGTATATCTTAATATAATTGGACAAAAAGGCTTTTCAGGGACACGCAAAATGGATGACGGGATCCGAAAGGTAGTACTTATACTCTATAAGCAATTATGTGATACATGTTTTTCATTTCAAAGATTGCTTAGCTTTTTTTGTTGCATTTCCTATAATACGATCAGTTATAAAATTACAGGTATATTTAAGAAATAATTCATGGCAGCCGTAGATTTATTTTCAATTATCCATTTATTATTTGGATTTTTATAAAATTTACTGTTTGCAAAAGTATAAATTATTCTAAATAATAGGGATGTTGTGGTACCTAACAGAAAACCCTGGCTGTTTTTGGCACAACTTTTTTGAACTTTTGGTCCTCGATGCTGTTCAACTTTGTACTTGTTTCGGCTTTCAAACTTTTGTATCTGGGCGTCACTAGTAAGTTTTGGGTGGACAAAATGCACTGCTGGCGTATTTAAAATTTTAAACTTGTTGCCCTTTGTTAGCTATTATTCGAGTGTTTCTTTGTCAATTGTGTTCTCCTATTCATTTATATTGTAGTCCTGTAATGTTGTGTTGTCATTTTAATGTTGAATTTCACATGGCTATAAAAGAGGGAGGTTTGGCATGCCACAAAACCAGGTTCAACCCACCTTTTTTTCCTTTAAAAATGTCCTGTACCAAGTCAGGGATATGGCCATTGTTATATTATAGTTGGTTTCTGGGTGTGTTACATTTTAACGTTGTGTTTCCGTTGTGTCGTTTGTTTTCTCTTATTTTTGAGTGTGAATTCACATTACTATAAGACGTGTCACGGTACTTAAATGAAAAAAAATCTTCGGCTGCCATGAATTATTTCGATTCCAATATATCAAATTCCGTAATTTTGTTAACCGTGAAAGCCCTATACATACGATACTGTTTGGCTGTTCCATTTTACCCAATTTTGATTATATTAGTAGTATCATATGATTCAATGATTTTTTTTTTAATCGCATTTTTCACTTCTATATTTTTTTCCAATGTAATTTTATTCGTTCTGAGGCGTATTTGATTCGCGGAATTTTGTTTATGAAATTTCACCATGAAAAATAAATTGAAATGGACTGATTTGTTTATTTTGGCTGTAGAATAAAGATAAATATATATTGTATCTGAATCTTGGCCTACGTAAACTGGGGTTTTGAGTTGGTCGTAGGGCGGAACAGCCGTTTTTGTGTATTACTGCATTTGCGCTAAAGGTAGATATATTGCGATTATACTGGATGGCGATAATATGACGTCATATCAGAATTAATTTTATTATATATATGGCGTTGATCACAAAAAAGTGTGATTACTCAACCCTATTATCATAATAAGCAGAAGAAGAAACACAAAATTATTTTTAAATCAAGCTTATATATGGAAATTTTAGGAGAGCAAAGCATGTCATTTTGAAAACAAGCATTTACATCATACCTTTATTAAATTGTCCGTTGATAAAATAAATAGATAAATAATAAAGAGCCTAAGCCAGGCTAAGGTGTAAAGTTTTTTTTTCATTTCCTTATTTATATATTATTCCACTTGTCATTATAAAATATCGTGTTCCCCTCTGAACATCGTGTCTACCTCGCGCGACGTAACCGTCAGTTGTTGAAAAGTTTAAACTCTTAATCATGGTGCAATTATTGTTAACATGGAATTTTATCAATATCACGTTACGCTAGTGCAAGTTCCCACTCCAAGAACTTCTTTAGTAGTTGTGTGCTCCTTAAGCAAAAACTTATCTTAAATAATTAAAAAGAACGACTGAAAGAACACTAAATAAGTTTTACGGTTACCATCGCAAATTTGTTGACCTATACAACATATCTGTCTCAACTCATTAACGACATTTTGTCGCAGTCTTAGATATTCAATTGTCCCCTTTATATCTTCCAATGGTGCTTATAATTTAGCATGTGTTTTTTTTTAGAATTTCAAGAACGGAACAACATCCCACTTTGCAATAAAACTAGAAGATGACATTGGAAACATAAAGAAAATACAAATTTGGCATGACAACGCTGATGGTCATACGAAGTGGCATCTCCTAAAAGTATCTATTACCAAAGCAAATACTCTACAACGGTAATTATCACATATATAGTGCTTAGTTGTACACCATACAAAACTCTATAGTTTTAAAATAATAGTCAAGCAAATAAGATTGACGCCATTTTGTTACACTATCACGAGCATGTAGTAACCATGTTTAAACTTTCCTTTGAAAAAGTTAAATTGGTTGATTAAAATCATTATTTAGTTAACATTTTTAAAAATCAAAATCATAAATTTCAGTTTTCATTCTGTAAAAGTATTACTTTTTGAAACTTTCAACAAACAAATGATTCTCCCTAACATTTCAAAGTTTACAATATAAGAATACTTGTATCCAATTTTTGTCACATACATTTAAATGAATAACATGAATAAATGCATCATTCAAAGATGAGCAGAAGATATATTTTGTATAACCATACACTGTTTACATGTCACAGGTATACATTTCTGTGTGGACAAGTTTTATCACTGAAAAGTGAAAAGGGGCTGCTATGGTGCAGCTCAAATGTGTTTAACGAAGATGAGGTTGAAACTGATACATTGTTTTATAACATAAGTCGACGAAAGTTATTTGATGATTATCTATGGGTTTCCCTTGTCAAAAGACCACAGTTTAGCCGATTTACAAGGGTTCAACGACTATGGTGCTTGACAACAATTCTTTTTCTCTCAATGGTGTCATCAGCTATGTGGTATGACATGCCAGATGTTGAAACGACACAGAGTATTATTTTAGGACCACTCAAGTTGAATTTCAAACAGTTTTATGTGGGACTTATGTCTGGAATAATTGCATTATTGCCAAGCATAATTTTGGTTCTAATTTTTCGAAAAAGGAAATTTAGAGGTGAAGTATGTTATGGATGTTATATACCATGGTGGTTTATCTTCATTGGTTATGCATTTATAGTATTATGTGTCGTGATAAGTGGAACATTTGTGTTCCTGTATTCACTTCAATGGGGAGGAGATAAAACCTTGGAATGGATGACATCGTTCCTTCTCTCTGTATGTCAAAGTGTTCTGATACTGGAGCCATTAAAGGTAAATATTTTTTTCAACATTAAAAAGAAACCAATGCCACATAATTTACAAAACGGGAATATTTTAAGTATTCGATTATTTTATATATATATATCATGACTGAATATAGCTATCGGTATATAGCGATAACTAAACATATTTAATTTTTTTTTTCGATTAACAGTATTATAATTTTTCCAAATGATTAATTATATTCACATAAGGGGCATTTTTGTTTTGTTTTAAGTGAAACAGAACAAAATTCGTTTTGATAATAAATCTATCATAACAATTTTTCATGAAGGAATTGTCATACATTTAGAAGAGAATTATCGTTAGTAGGGACAACAATCAAACGACCACAAGATAATAAATAGAGTTCACAAGCAGTGATGCTACTGCATATAATTGCATAAACATAATTCTTGAAGGTTTAAATCAAATGGAACAATACAGAAATCTGTTATCGTTATTTCTTTCATGCAGTCTTGTAAACGACGTATTTCAGGCAATAATAATAGCTGCAGTGATAGCTTGTATATGTAAACGTGTTGGAAGCAAGGAATTATCTGATCTTTCAACACCAATACCAAGTGGAGACAACTTTAGCAATGCCAATTCAGGACAGGGTGAGTAAGTTCATGAGTTTAATTATTAGTTCATTACGTGCTATTAGTATGTTCTATTTTAATGAAATACCACTGTATAGATATAATGTGTTCGAACAGCTTTTCCTCATGAACCTTCCTCATAAACTCTCAAAGTCAATTTTGTATAGAAGTACAGAAACACCTGTAGCATTATATGACTGACAGGGACCTAAATATCTATTAAAGAGGAACGCATTTTACTTGAAAAGGGAAACAACATATAATGAGGGCACACAAATATCAGTTGAAGAAAACAGAGAAAACAAGGAACATAGCAAAATATCAATTAAGTTTTAAAAGCAGTACATAGAAGCTGTATGCACCCCTCCATTTACTAGGATGAATTTTATGTGCTGGGTCAGCAGTTACTTTTGTTAAGATACATTGATTAGTCATGTACAGTGATTTGATAGTTTGCAATTGGGTATTAAGAAATGTGTCTTGTCTAACCAAATTACCGGTAATTAACTTCTTTAATCACACAACGGAGCCGAGTAAAAAATAAAATGAAAGTGATAAATAAGACTTTTACCGGTAAAGATAACACTAGTAGTTTAAAATTAAATAGCACTACATTCAAAACTGAAGACTTAAGCCAAAAGAATGAAATATTGATTTCTATTTAGGCGATCTGTAAACTAAGGCAGTGGTCAAATCGAGCAAATCTCATCGAGGTGTTGGTGTCATCAACACTTTAACGAAACCCTACTATGTGCTTATGATAAACATCAATATTTAAAACACGTCGTTCAAATCAGGTTTGGGTAACATGCAATGGATGGTCAAAGTACACCTCTTGAACTAGAAATTCAGAACATAAATTTCATATTGAAAATTTAAGAAAAAAACAGATATTGACATTGATACCAATCTCATCAAAGATACCATAATTGAAATTTTGTACTCCAGACTCACGTTTATAAAGGACTCATCAGTGACGCTCGGAAAAAAATGTTAAAAAGGCAAAAAAAGTCAGAAGTTTAAGAGCATGCGAACCCAAAATTCTTAATTTTTTGCCAAATATAGCTAATGTAATCTACTGTAAATTCAGAAATTATTGTGTGCATTTATTATTGCGATTTTGTCAGTTTCAACTTAAATGCGATTTTAATTTTTACGATTTTGGGAAAAGTCATGCTTAATTTAGTTAAAATATTACAAAATGCGAGTTTTAATTATTGCGTTTATAACTCTGTCGCATTATTCGCAATAATAAAAACCTCGCAATAATTTCTGAATTTACAGTATTCCTGGAGTAGAAAATCCTTAGTATTTGAAAAAATACAAAGTTTTGAAAAAAGTTAATATAAAGGATAATTTATTAGGTCAAATACCAATGTTTATGTGCAAACTTCCGATATATCGTAATACTAAGGATTTTGCACCCTAGCAAACGGTTACCGTAGCTTTATTTTGGCAAAACCTTTTCAGATTTTCTGAAACCAATGCTTTTCAACTTCCTAATTTATTTGGCCTTTAAACTTTCTTGTTTTTGAGCGCTTCTGATGAGTCTTTTGTAGACAAAACGCCCTATGATGAGTTTATAGACCAGTTATCTAAAACAAAAATTTGTAAAGGATGGAGAATTTGTTGTGGGTATATATTCATTTTACTTCTGTGATAGCTTTGCACCAAACTCTCTTTTCTCCTTTGTATACAACTATATCCTGTATTTCTACCGGAAATTACTCTTGGTAATCGTCGTTATATAGAGGCAACAGTAGTATAGCCTGTTCGAAATTCATAAATCGATTGAGAAAAAAGCAAATGACATTTTTCACTTGGAAATTTCTTCTCGAATTGCTAGGTTTTGGCAGCAGAACCATGTACAGAAATTAATTGAATAGCATCTGCAAGAAAACGTCAATATTGGAAGATATTGAAAAGTTAAAAATGTTGTACTCCTGCGTTAACACAAACATTTCAATCGGGATTTGTTTCGTTGTTGTAACCTGCGTAATCGGGAAACCTTTAGAACTCTCAAATACTCCCAATCATTAGAACGGTTTTCATAAGGAATCGAACATTCAGCTTTTGTTGGTGAAAGAGGGGTTTCCCTGGTAAACTATTTTTCCTCTCAATATCATGCAGGAACGTTTTTTTTTTTAATTCAATGTTGATTTGACCCCCTCTTCTTTTTGAGGGAATCAAACCCCTGTGTAAGGAGATTTAGAATTCAAACTTTAATATCTATATATTACTAGTATGTTATGCTATATTATACATATTCCAGGATCTACAATCTGTCGATACCTGTATCTTTGTATTGCACAAGGTCATGTTTTTCACCAACTGTTTATGACGATTTTTACACTAAATCCTTTGGATAATGGATGTGTACGGATTGATAATTTAGTCTAAGATGCATGATTTTTGTATTAGTTGGATGTGGCTTTTAAGTAGCTGTCCGTTAACTGCGAGTACTCTCAGATCTGTACCAAGTGTCTGTACCTAGTGTAGTTTTGTCCATCTGATGAGTTAAGCCTTTTTCAACTGATTTTTATAGTTCGTTCTTATGTTGTACTGTCATACCACTGTCCCAGGTTAGGGGAGGGTTGGGATGAATTCTGCTTACATGTTTAACCCCGCCACATTGTGTATATATGTATGGGCCTGTACCAAGTCAGGAGATCGTAATTCAGTGGTTTTCGTTTGTTTATGTGTTCCATGTTTGTTTTTCGTTTGTTTTTTTTTTGTACATTAATAAGGCCGTTAGTTTTCTCGCTTGAATTGTGTTATATTGTCATTTTGGGCCTAACTATGCGGTTTGGGCTCATTGTTGAAGGCCATATGGTGACCTGTTTTTGTTAATTTCTGTGTCATTTTGGTCTCTTATGTAGAGTTGTCTCATTGGCAATCATACCATATATTATTATTATTTATATCTACCCCACCCATTCCTCAAATAAAATAAGAATTACTATATGCCTAACGTATACAGAAGTAAGTTGTATGTCAAACAGTGTGTTAACTTCTAGGTTATTTAGTCTCGTGGTGAGAGTTGTATCATTGCCAATCATACCAAATCTTCTTAAAAGAGGGACGAAAGATACCAAAGGGACAGTCGAACTCATAAATCTAAAACAAACTGACAACGCCATGGCTAAAAATGAAAAAGACAAACAAACAACAGCGCACATGACACAACATAGAAAACTAAAGAATAAACAACACGAACCCCCCCCCCCCCCCCAAAAAAAAAAATAGGGGTGATCTCAGGTGCTCCGGAAGGGTAAGCAGATCCTGCTCCATATGTGGCACCCATCGCGTTGCTTATGTGATAACAAATCCGGTAAATAGTCTAATTCGGTAGGTGACATTCATGAAAGGGAAGGGGATTGTAGTGACGACGTAAGGAACATATCCGATATCATTTGTGAAACGGTTATTCCATAACGGTCAACCAACTCGTGATGGCGTCCGTAAAATTTACGAAGGGATGATTCCAACTTCATCATTTGGAACTCTTGGTTTAATAGCTTCCTTGTGAGCAGCAACCCTCTATCATGATAGGAAATGCAAGCACGGGAATATCGTATCAATTGGGAGATATATACCCCGTATGCAGGTGCTGCTGGAATGTTGCTACTTAGAAATGGAAAGTTCTTAATCTTATACTCATTACATAAATTAATTGAAAACAAAGGACAAGGTACGATAAGGCCTGTTTTTGCCCCCCCCCCCCCCTATTTTCTCATTTTGGAAAGCTTATTATGTTAAAAAATAATGTTAATATATTTAGAAAAATGAGAAAGTAAGGGGGAGCAAAAACAGGCCTTATCGTACCTTGTCCTTTACATTGCTCACAGTTTGGTGTGAATGACTTAAGTATATGGTTATTTTTTCACTGTTATATATTCAAATAATTTACTCTGGTTATGTGAATATTATTTTGAAATTATTTTATATCAGATTGGGCTCATTGCATTCCAAAAATTCAAAATGATGTTTTTATGTTTTAATGATCGCAACTCATAAAACTTAACCAAGTGTAAAACGAACCCCTTTTAAATAAATCGGGTGATCTCAAGTTCTCCGTAAGAGTGAGTAGTTTCATTTCCACATGTGCCACCCGTTGTGTTGCTCATGTTAGTTCAAATTTGGTGATAAGCCTAATTCGATGAGTCACTGAAGGGCATGTTAGCAGCAGCCCTGTAACAATGAAATCATGATAGAATACGCAAGCTCTGGAATATCTTATCAACTTGGAGATATATACACCATGTGCAGGTCCTATACATATTTCTTAAAGTAAAGCAATAGTTTTAGTCATAGTTATAGATTCTTCTTAGATTAGCAAATATTGCACTCCTGTATGTTTATTACAGATGTATATACACAGTGCAGAACAAACAATGACCACAATAGAGTCAACTATCCCTTATTTCCAGGCAATGAACTCGAGAGCAAAGAGCAAATACTTTTCCGTAAAACTGTTCAATCAGACACAAGACTGTGGACCAAACTACGCACTTGGATAGGAATATTTCTTTATGTGATACTCATTGCAGCAATCTGTTCACATAATGATGTTTCTTCTGCATATCTGCAAAACCAACATATCTTAAATACTCTTTCTACAATCAATACAGTAAGACAATCTAAATGTGTTCTTGGTAATTTTCAGTCTTGTTTTCATATAACAAGTTGTCATGCATCATTTTTTGTCGATTTAAGTTCACGACATGGTTTATGAAGAAGAAAAAATAACCAGAACACCTTCAACGAATAGATATCGAAATCCTGAAAGCTACCCGACCGTGATTTAAAAATAAACTAACAGGGTCCGTATCAGGAAACGTAGTCGAACATGAAAAACGAAAACGAAAGCGTTTAGAAAAAGAAGCGATCAGCTGCTCAGGATATTAAAAGAGAATTGCATAGGAGCAATTGTTTTAATGTAGAATTTAAAATTACAGAGCTTTTATATTTAATAGCTTAATGTAACATATAAATAATCTAAATAAAACACTTTTGTTGATTTTTCTTTACCAAATTTTGTTTGATTGTCTTATAACTACTTTTCATGCTTACCACACTTTTTAGCTCACCTGGCCCACAGGGCCAAGTGAGCTTTTCTCATCACTTGGCGTCCGTCGTCCGTCGTCCGTCGTCCGTCGTCGTCGTTAACTTTTACAAAAATCTCCCCTAAAACTACTGGGCCAAATGAAACTAAACTTGGTCATAATCATCATTGGGGTATCTAGTTTAGTAGTTTAGTTTTTTTTGGTGACCCGGCCAATTAACCAAGATGGCCGCCATGGCTAAAAATAGAACATAGGGGTAAAATGCAGTTTTTGGCTTATAACTCAAAAGCCAAAGCATTTAGAGCAAATCTGACAAGGTAAAATTGTTTATCAGGTCAAGATCTGTTTGCCCTGAAATTTTCAAATGAATCGGACAACCCGTTGTTGAGTTGCTACCCCCTAAATTGGTAATTTTAAGGAAATTTTACTGTTTTTGGTTATTATCTTGAATATTATTATAGATAGAGATAAACTGTTTACAGCAATAATGTTCAGCAAAGTAAGATTTACAAATAAGTCAACATGACTGAAATGGTCAATTGACCCCTTTAGGAGTTATTGCCCTTTATAGTAAATTTTTAACCGTTTTTCGTAAATCTTAGTTATCTTTTACAAAAATCTTCTCCTCTGAAACTACTGGGCCAAATTAATCCAAACTTGGCCACAATCATCTTTGGGGTATCTAGATTGAAAAATGTGTCCGGTGACCCGGCCATCCAACCAAAATGGCCGCCATGGCTAAAAATAGAACATAGGGGTAAAATGCAGTTTTTAGCTTATTAACTCAAAAACCAAAGCATTTAGAGGAAATCCTGATTTTTTAAATTTTTTATCAGGTCAAAATCTATCTGCCCCGAAATTTTCAGATGAATCGGACAACCCGTTGTTGGGTTGCTGCCCTTAAATTGGTAATTTTAAGGCAATTTTACAGTTTTGGGTTATTATCTTGAATATTATTATAGATAAAGATAAACTTTAAACAGCAATAATGTACAGCAAAGTAAGATTTACAAATAAGTCAACATGACTGAAATGGTCAATTGACCCCTAAGGAGTTATTGCCCTTTATAGTCAATTTTTAACAATTTTTATAAAATTTGTAAATTTTTACTAACATTTTCCACTGAAACTACTGGGCAAAGTTCATTATAGAAAGAGATAACTGTAAGCAGCAAGAATGTTCAGTAAGGTACGTAAGACGTACATACACATCACCATCACCACAACACAATGTTGTCATGAATCCATCTGCTTCCTTTGTTAAATATTCACAATGACCAAGGTGAGCGACACAGGCTCTTTAGAGCCTCTAGTTTTCTCTTTACAAAAAACCAATATGCGGATATTTTTCTGCGTGCCACTAGTTTCTTCAAAATGTTAACAATTTATTTTCCTCTTGCTAATTGGCAAGCTTCATATTGAATTAAGACATTGACGAGCTAACCTTACACTTGTTTTAATTGCAGCCAAATTCGTCAAGTGAAATTTCTGATTACATTAAGACCACATTTTCTAGAGCTGTTTATCCAAAGTGGTGGGAAACAGAAAACGATGAATTACTGAGACCCGCATATATTCAGAGATTTCTTCTAAATGCATATAACTATCGTTTGACATTAACACGCTTGCGACAGTTACGAGTAAAAGGTAACTATTTTGTTTCATTTTATGTTTTATTGTCATTTTTTATGAATCGTTTTTATAAGCTTCCCATTGAAAATTTGCTTTAATTTTTTACATGCTTAAAACACATGCTGTATATACAATTTCTTTAAGAACAATAGAATAAGAAGAAAGATATCGGATGTTCAAAACATGTCTTCTTTACAGTACAAGAGTCCGTTCCATATCTTAGGATTAAATACCTCCGAATTTGTACTATACTGAACGACTTTAAAACGCAACACTCATTTTGTTGATTTTTTTTTACCAAATTTTGTTTGATTCTCTTACAACTACTTTTCATGCTTACCATACTTTTTTTCTCTTTACAAAAAATCAAAATCTGACTTACCAGTGGTTATGAACATACCGAATTTTTGAAGTCGCACGAATTTCTCAAAGCGAAACTTGGGACCCATGAAAAATGGTTTCAGTTTTTTTTTTTGCTTTGTGAAACAATTCTTTCAATCCTTTGCCACACTTAAATCAGTTAAAAATGTTGAATCTCCATATCGCCAAGACTGAGAAATAAAAAACTGAATCAGCCCATAAGAATACTGCAAACAGGAAAACATAAACATGCTGCAACCATTCTGTATGACTTCAAAATCTCGTCCTACTGATCTTCCGACAACGATACAAGTAGACAAGATTTGTTGCTAGCAACAGATCAACATGTAGTGACAATGGACCGTCAACAGAATTTGATTACGTAACGTCATTTGCCAGACAAATTTACGACCGCAACGTCAACTGCTAATCAAATTGTCGAATGCCATTGCGTACAGATGCATTCTATACATGTTTCCCATTAATTGAAGTGCCAAAGAATCGACTGAAGGAAAACCTTTAAAGCCTTCAAGGTCCAACCGTATAATTGCCAAAATCAATTAATGGGTTGAACAAATGCAAAATCAGAAGGTGTAAAACAGAACCCAAAACATGTCAACCAGAATTTGTTGACCATTCTGACAATCACTTTTGGCGTTTGTAACAGGCAGTCATCGCTTTTGACGGTGACACATAATTTCAAAAATAACAAAAAATAATCTAGTATTGCGTTTCTAAGGTCGGTCAGTATATTTGAGAATGAATTGAACACAGGTAAAATAGGATCTGCATACAACTTCAAATAAATAATTAGTAATACGAATAGTTATTGCATTATAGGTAATTGTACTGGACCAGCCATTACGCAAGATACTATTCGGAGATGTGTTCCGTCCTATTCTGAAGAAACTGAAGAGACCGCCAACTTTTGTCCATGTATGTGCAATTGATTTTGTATAAATGTTTAAAAACAAACTTCAACTTCGTATTTTATTTGGCCTTTTAAACATTCTTTGGTACGAGCGTCACTGATGAGTCTTTTGTAGACAAAACGCCCGTCTGGTGGAAATATCAAATTTCAATCCTGATATCTATGATGAGTTTATTTAGTTGCATATCTTAAATCTATTTAATGCCAACTTCTTTAACGTGAATTTTGGCAATTTTGAATGACAACTGTTATATACAGGTTTCAGTGAAAAATAAACAATACAAAATATTATATCAAGCTATGCGGGGGTAGGTGTTTAGCTAATTGTTGGAGGTTTTACAGTCAGACGGACCGTAAGAGTATCATTGGCAATCATACCATACATTCTTCTTTATATAATGCAAGTTCGTCTGTATAAAGCAGCAGTGAGGAACATATATGGATAATGAGTAATGATATCTTTTATTTATTACTTTTTTGAAAAAAACAATTATTTAGGTTGATTACCTGTCTTTTTTTTTCTTTTAGTTTGGAGAGATTACAATGAATCAGATTGCTTTGACGAAAATAAAGAATATCATTATAGTTTCCTAAATTATCGATTTGATGCCCTTGATCCAGCTGGAGATTTGACATATTTTGGAGAACATGGTACATATGGACCTGGTGGCTATTATGTAGACCTTGGTCCAAAGCAAAGTCTGGTATCAAAATACATTGATGATCTTATGGAACATGATTGGATAGATTACAGAACAAGAGTTTTATTTTTAGATTTAGTGACTTATAACGCAAACTCAAGATTATTTAGTCAAATTAAACTTGTCTTTGAATTACCAACTACAGGAAGCATAACATTAACCAAACATGTATGGTCTGCTAGCTTTTATCCATACCAGTCTTCTTTAGACTTTGTTATATTAGTGCTACAGATATTTTTTGTACTAGTTTGGTGTGCTCGATTTGTACTGTTTCTTGTATTCTTATTCAGTAATCGGATGAATGCATTTTTACTTGTTCACACATATTCGAAATTCTTTGAGTTATCTTTTGGTGCAGTTGCCATAATATGCTATATTTTAAGGATTGATGCTACGATTTCTGTGATCACATCTCTTAGAGAAAGTGTTGGTAAGTTTTACTGTAAGTGATTGCATGTAAAACTCTTTAATGACAGTGATGTTTCATATAAACATCTACCCAATACTAAGTTTATATACATTTTAAATAATACAATATTTACCTTACTGTGCACATAAACGTGTTTATAGTTATTTTTTTTATAATAACTTTTCAGTTTAAATTATTTTATTGTCTATGATTACTACTCAATCTTTGACTGGTCCTGCTAAGTCTAAAATTGTCAATCCCGTTAAGAATAAATAAAGTATGTGTTATGCTATACATGAACACTTGTCACTGTTTTATTATGATTTTTTTCAGGTCGTTACATATCATTCGAAAAGGTCTACCAATTTGATGCTGCTTACCAAGGATCCTTAGCAATGTTATTATTTATCATTATTTTGGATCTTCTATCACCCCTTGAGTTCAATTATCATTTCTTCAAGATGATTTCATCATTAAAAATCGCTAGAGGAGCAATTGTCGCCTTCATGGTGATAATTGTTCTAGAACTAACTGCATTTGCCGCGTTGATATGGCTCACCATAGGGCGTAAAGACGAAATGTTCAAAAACATGTTTGAAACCATGAACACACTTTTAATTGTATTGTTATCTATGAAAAAGTATAACACAGAAGCATTCGACGACGTTTTAGTCAAATTTTATTTTGGACTCTATACATTCAGTGTGTCAATAACCTTGGTCAACGTTTTTATATCACTGTTGACATTCTCGTTTAACGACGTCAAAAGCGATCTAGACAAAGGTGTTCTTCAATTTGATCAAGATTTGAACAACCATTTATGGGTAAAAATCAACAAGTTCATACAGTGGATAAAAAATAAATTGTTCTTACAAGGTATGTGTTAAGCGCCTTAATCCAAATTATAGTTATTTGATTTGTTAGGAATATTCAAAAGAAGATCATACGTCTGAAACTAAATTTGTCACTGCCGTTTTTTATGTATAAAATCATTCAATTCATCTACCTTTTCTAAGAAAAACAATTACAACACCAAAAAAAAACCTGACATAGGAATCATATTTATATTTGTATATAAAGGTGTAATGAATAATACTGCATTTGTTTACATTCGTTGCCGGATATTATATTTCATGAATATATGGGACATCCTGTTTTAATATACCACTTTAAGCAGATTTCCCGCCAAGTACGATGTAAGTGAAAGAACAAATAAGTTTTATTTTGTGTTAATAATGATTTAATTAAAGATATTTTGGTTGTGATAATGAACTGAATAAAAACTAGCTATATTGTTGTTGATTGGTAAATACATTAACTATAGTATTTTCAAGCTTGTGCGCGTCTAAATCGCTTTGAGTCATCTAGGTGCTAATCTGTCTTCAAGTAAATTAAGACAAGTAGTAGAACATAGATTGTTTAATGTACTGAGTGTTGCCACACAAGTATAGTGTTAATTTTATGGTTGTTTTAGAAATGATAGAAAAAGATGATGGTAAACTTCAGAATCGTGTAAGTATTTTACATAGCTTTATCATTGACGATTTTCAGATCTGAAAAACTATTTATATGATTTATTTAAAGAAAAATGGGGGTCAATGGGCAAATTTGTTTAAGGCATTCAATTGGAGAAATCAAGAGGATTCCGAAAATATGACAAAAATTTCAAAACATGACAAGCAAACATCAATAAACAACGAAGTCAGAACAAGCATTGCACCTGAAGGTAAACCTGTAAATACAATGTGAGCATCATTCCTGCTCTAAAACAATGATCTATAGATCATTCCATATGTTGTTGGCCAGTTGAAGGGTTGTTTCTTTTCATATATTTATTTTGATTTAATATGAAAAATTTACTAGATTGAGAAACTATGCAGTGCAACCAGTAAACTTGAAAAAGGCGAATTCGAAAACAACAAAGTCTTAGTACAACTGATGATCAAATTGATTCGTTGGAAAAAGCTGAATGTCCAGCTTGATTGTTTGAATGTCAAGCGCCAACGATATGCAACCAAATACTTGTATGTATAGCATTTGTTTTCTTACATATCAAAATTATAGAAACGTACTAGCATCATATAAACACAGTAAGCAATTCGTGTCTTATTTGTTAACAAAAAATAAACGAAAAACAAATATAATATACAGTAATAAACGAGAAACACTAAATTGTAGGCTCCTTGCTTGGTACAGCTGCAGGGCTAATCAATTCTCCTTTCCAGGAACCTGGGACAGTGTCCTAACAGTACCACATAAAAACAAACTATACAAATCAGTAGAAAATCAGTTGTAAAGGACTTTCATCGTATTTCAAATATCAAACGGTTTCAAATCATATTTTTATAATAATTTTTTGAATTGTCAGTCAGCTATAATGTGATATTCAACCAATATTTGGATATTATTGTATACTTTAAATATAATAATTTTCGTCTTAGTAAAGCTATTGTTGTGACTTCAATCAATTCAATAGCTATTATTTTGCTTAAATCTAATTTAAATTTGTGATATAGCAAAATGGGGGAAATATTTTGAATTCTGTATTTCTGCAATCGCTTGACAAAAAGGTATAGTAAGGATTTAATAGTCGATTTATTTAAAAATAGCCCCATAAAATTGTATTTAATATATTGTTGGTAAAAAGTTATCTTGTTTAATGCAGTTTCCCGCTATTTCTACCACTAATGCATAATGGTCTTTGATAAAGAATAACACTAATAGTATATAGAACTGTTATACGGTATACTTTTTTACTATTGTCTTGTTTTGTAATAGATTTGGTTATGAAAGGTCGGGTGAAACATTGATTATCCTGACAGTACCATTCCTGTCTTATTCCTACAGTATAGGCGTCAACTGTTTTTTAATACCGTATAGCAAACAAAATATTGGTTCAAAGATAAAGGACAGAAAAGTTGGAAGTTCTTTTAAGTTTGTCTTACGCGAAAACATCAATATACAGGTGAAAATATTTTTATATAAGACATAATTTCTTCTTTAATTATTAAGATGTTGATTAAGTGTTCTGCATTTTATAACATTTGTTCAGAATCGTTGATTATAAGTCTGTCTCAAATATCCAGATATGTTGTGAACAAATTGAACACAATTGTGGAAAAGTAAAACAACTTTAGTTTGATAAATACAAATCGTACGGTAGCAAAAAAAGCGATCGACTATAAAAATGATATAGAATCGTTAATAAAAAGTTTAGCAATATGCACAAGAAAATCTAAGATAAAAACCATCGTGCATTTACACGCTTAAAATTGTTAGAAGGGCGGCTATAATTTGGAGAAGATAGTACACAGTTTTGTCATAAAGCTTACATGAACACAAAATATTGTCCAATGCCTTGTGTGTATTCTGGAAATGGTTTAAGTGTAAATAATGAAACACAAAGTTTTGTTTTGTACTAAATATAAGCAAAATGAAGTTATATCAGGTGCATGTGTACGGTTATTGGCAATATTTCGACTACTCATGAAATGTTGCAAGTGAATAGAACTTACTGATTATGAATTCACTAACAAAATGAAATATATATACGTTACTTTTCTAAATGTATACGAGACTTTTCTAAATTTGCTTTCTGAGATATTACAAACGAAAAATCCTCTAATCAACATTGCACGTAAGCATTGCATAAGTACATTATTTTAAAGTGTTTAAACTTAAATGCCTTTTTTAAAACATTTCTACACGAACTAAATATAGCTATCTGTTATCATGGTTATATCGATTAGAGTTCTTGCAAGGTCACCGAATTCTGTTTTGATTTATGAACTATTCAAGTCTATGAATCAATTCGAAAACAAGGAATATCTACCTTATATAATGGATCGAAATACTGACTGCAAATGAAAGATGCTACACCTCAGTACTTTTTTACGGGTATTCTCAACATTTGTATTATATGTATTTGCTATTTTTAAAAAGCGTATTTCACCAAGCAAATCCCATAAAACCCAGTGAAATTGCTTATTTTTTTTCCGTTATTTTACCACGTTTACATCTATGCCAAAGACAATGTCTAAAGCATTCGTATTAGTAATAGAATCTCGTAAACAAATATCCAATTTTTTTTATTTGAGATACAAAACAGTTGTTAAAACACTTTCAGACTTTTTTAAATCTGTTTAAAATAATCTACTAGTATAAAAGATTTATAATTTTTGGAGCTATGGTGAAAAAAAACTCACTTTTTCAAATGTGTATTGTTTTGAATACGACAGTTTTAATGAAGTATTTATTTTTAGGGATCTGTTTTAGTAGACATTTTAGACTTGTCAGAATTTTCAGCGACAGCTTTTAACGCAGTCATGACAAAACAAGATGTAGAAGATTGGAAAATATATCCAGCTTGTAATGTAAGTTATTCACTTTCAAATGTCAATCTCAAATTATTTGACTTGTCTTAACATGTATATGTTATATAAATGTGATTATACAGCCATGATACAGTATTATACCGCTGTGAGATATAAAATAATTTTAATAAACATCAATAATATTGAACAAAAAGCCATCAAATACAAAGAAGGGAAACATTTTTTACAAAAAAAATATTGTGTTGTTCATAGTACGAAGAAATCCATCCCCTATTATGATAGCTTGAATTGTTTATTTTCAGTTAATTTTTCATTAGTCAATGTATTACCAGGTAAATGGGAGTGAAAAAAACAGTGAAGCAGCTACCATTCTTTTTAATAAAATATAAGTTATGTTTAGTCAATATCAGGCTGCGTAGGCAGATCAGTTTTTGTTTTTGTACATATATATTTTGTGCTAATTTAGTTTCTTTCGTCGTTAAGGTTCAAGCAGGAATTCGGGTGACACTAAAGAACATTCCACACATATTTGCTGCGATTCAAACTGGACAGACGTTCTCAAATTCTGGTTGGGGGCCATTTGAAACGTATATTCCTTCAAGAAATTGTGAAAGTATATACACGTCATATGACCTGGAGACAAAAATTGTTTTTGAAAAAGGATGTTTCCCGCAATGTTCGTCTGTATCTATGCGGGTAAATATCAATTAATACATATTTTTTCTGGAAATTAAATTCGTGTTTTTCAAATATTGTTTCATGGTTCACATATGATTATTAAATCCGCCGTTTGCATTAAACATGTTTCTTATATAACCTACATCGGGTAGCTGGTGACCTTAACTTAGAAATCGTTAATATATGAAAAGTTTGAAAGCAAAATAAAAACACAGTGCTCACAACTTGATTATTTGGAATTAATACAGAAAAGCATTATCATTATTGTTCAGGGTTTAGTTTTTGTATTTTCTAAACAAAAGTGACTAGTATAGTTCACTTCACAGTTTTTTCTTATGAGCAATAACTAGATATATTTGGATGAATCAAGATTCTTTCTTCTGCAGTCAAAAAAGGGGCCATCAACAACAATTTTAAATGTAGATACTGATTCAGAAATACTAACAAAATCAGAGATCTATTTACCACTATCAGATGTCAGTGGAATTAATGGCAAATATAGTAAGTTATGTATATTTATCATTACATGACCCCCTGCCCTCATTGTCCATGTCAATGTAACCTATACAGATATACAGTTACGAGGATAACATAGATACAATAATGTAGGGCCTGTTTTATATGGCAATAGTTTAAAAGAGGAAATGTTTATATGTGTTAAACATACTGCTTATACTAACAGAGTTAACCAATTTACGTCAGTGTACAAGAAGTAGTTTACTTTTTAAC
This sequence comes from Mytilus edulis, assembly GCF_963676685.1. Classification (NCBI taxonomy): domain Eukaryota; kingdom Metazoa; phylum Mollusca; class Bivalvia; order Mytilida; family Mytilidae; genus Mytilus; species Mytilus edulis. The sequence continues at coordinate 69,918,814 of NC_092351.1, forward strand.
CATAATATCATACTGATTTGCCTAATTATAAACTCCGAAGAATTTATAGAAAACAATAAATAATATAGAACTTGAAACCAGAACTATGGACATACTATAGTTAGTTGCATCTTTCTTAATATGTTTAATATTGAAAACAACACGTTATTAATTTCTTGCGTCCGAAGCGCTTTTCTGGATTTACCTTCATCAGGAACGCTCAAAGCCAAACATTTGAAATCCGAAGATGTATAAGTACCGAAACCGTTGAAGAGCTGAATGTCAAAAAATACCTAAAATAATTAGCCAAATTAATCTAAAGCCAACTTTGCCTGAGGGAGTTGAAACCTTAGTTTCTTAATAATTTATAAATTTATAAACGGACAATTTTAGTAAAGTTTGTTAAATCATGTCAGTACCGAAATACTGACTACCGAGCTGATGATACCCTCGGGGACTGATAGTCCACCAGCAGAGGTATCGACCCAGTGATGTAAAATATTGAAAACAACACGTTATTAATTTCTTGCGTCCGAAGCGCTTTTCTGGATTTACCTTCATCAGGAACGCTCAAAGCCAAACATTTGAAATCCGAAGATGTATAAGTACCGAAACCGTTGAAGAGCTGAATGTCAAAAAATACCTAAAATAATTAGCCAAATTAATCTAAAGCCAACTTTGCCTGAGGGAGTTGAAACCTTAGTTTCTTAATAATTTATAAATTTATAAACGGACAATTTTAGTAAAGTTTGTTAAATCATGTCAGTACCGAAATACTGACTACCGAGCTGATGATACCCTCGGGGACTGATAGTCCACCAGCAGAGGTATCGACCCAGTGATGTAAAATATTGAAAACAACACGTTATTAATTTCTTGCGTCCGAAGCGCTTTTCTGGATTTACCTTCATCAGGAACGCTCAAAGCCAAACATTTGAAATCCGAAGATGTATAAGTACCGAAACCGTTGAAGAGCTGAATGTCAAAAAATACCTAAAATAATTAGCCAAATTAATCTAAAGCCAACTTTGCCTGAGGGAGTTGAAACCTTAGTTTCTTAATAATTTATAAATTTATAAACGGACAATTTTAGTAAAGTTTGTTAAATCATGTCAGTACCGAAATACTGACTACCGAGCTGATGATACCCTCGGGGACTGATAGTCCACCAGCAGAGGTATCGACCCAGTGATGTAAAATATTGAAAACAACACGTTATTAATTTCTTGCGTCCGAAGCGCTTTTCTGGATTTACCTTCATCAGGAACGCTCAAAGCCAAACATTTGAAATCCGAAGATGTATAAGTACCGAAACCGTTGAAGAGCTGAATGTCAAAAAATACCTAAAATAATTAGCCAAATTAATCTAAAGCCAACTTTGCCTGAGGGAGTTGAAACCTTAGTTTCTTAATAATTTATAAATTTATAAACGGACAATTTTAGTAAAGTTTGTTAAATCATGTCAGTACCGAAATACTGACTACCGAGCTGATGATACCCTCGGGGACTGATAGTCCACCAGCAGAGGTATCGACCCAGTGATGTAAAATATTGAAAACAACACGTTATTAATTTCTTGCGTCCGAAGCGCTTTTCTGGATTTACCTTCATCAGGAACGCTCAAAGCCAAACATTTGAAATCCGAAGATGTATAAGTACCGAAACCGTTGAAGAGCTGAATGTCAAAAAATACCTAAAATAATTAGCCAAATTAATCTAAAGCCAACTTTGCCTGAGGGAGTTGAAACCTTAGTTTCTTAATAATTTATAAATTTATAAACGGACAATTTTAGTAAAGTTTGTTAAATCATGTCAGTACCGAAATACTGACTACCGAGCTGATGATACCCTCGGGGACTGATAGTCCACCAGCAGAGGTATCGACCCAGTGATGTAAAATATTGAAAACAACACGTTATTAATTTCTTGCGTCCGAAGCGCTTTTCTGGATTTACCTTCATCAGGAACGCTCAAAGCCAAACATTTGAAATCCGAAGATGTATAAGTACCGAAACCGTTGAAGAGCTGAATGTCAAAAAATACCTAAAATAATTAGCCAAATTAATCTAAAGCCAACTTTGCCTGAGGGAGTTGAAACCTTAGTTTCTTAATAATTTATAAATTTATAAACGGACAATTTTAGTAAAGTTTGTTAAATCATGTCAGTACCGAAATACTGACTACCGAGCTGATGATACCATCGGGGACTGATAGTCCACCAGCAGAGGTATCGACCCAGTGATGTAAAATATTGAAAACAACACGTTATTAATTTCTTGCGTCCGAAGCGCTTTTCTGGATTTACCTTCATCAGGAACGCTCAAAGCCAAACATTTGAAATCCGAAGATGTATAAGTACCGAAACCGTTGAAGAGCTGAATGTCAAAAAATACCTAAAATAATTAGCCAAATTAATCTAAAGCCAACTTTGCCTGAGGGAGTTGAAACCTTAGTTTCTTAATAATTTATAAATTTATAAACGGACAATTTTAGTAAAGTTTGTTAAATCATGTCAGTACCGAAATACTGACTACCGAGCTGATGATACCCTCGGGGACTGATAGTCCACCAGCAGAGGTATCGACCCAGTGATGTAAAATATTGAAAACAACACGTTATTAATTTCTTGCGTCCGAAGCGCTTTTCTGGATTTACCTTCATCAGGAACGCTCAAAGCCAAACATTTGAAATCCGAAGATGTATAAGTACCGAAACCGTTGAAGAGCTGAATGTCAAAAAATACCTAAAATAATTAGCCAAATTAATCTAAAGCCAACTTTGCCTGAGGGAGTTGAAACCTTAGTTTCTTAATAATTTATAAATTTATAAACGGACAATTTTAGTAAAGTTTGTTAAATCATGTTAAATGTACTGTTAAGCTTCAGTTGAATTTAAACATGAGTAAATATAAAATGGGGATTTTACAGGATTATTATTCATTTTGCCTACTTTAGAAACTTTGTATTTGTCATTTTATGACTGTTCCAATATACTTTTTTTCAGTATGCACACTTAGATTCCTACATTGAAGGTGTAAACTTAACACATGCTTACCGAAAAATATAAGCAACCTTCTCAACTATCTAAGAGGATATAGCCATTTACAAAATGGAATGTTAAAACTCGTAAATGAAGAAAAATCCAGAAGAAATATCATGAATATCCAAACCGAGAATGACAAAATGCTTCCGTAGGGTAGGCGTCTCCTGTTATCCATGCATCACAAGCCATATAAACCAAGACCCAGTCAAATATGTCATAATTAAAAGGAAACATGGTGTGAATATGTTGAAGTCAATATTTGCAAAAAACAGGCTATACTATATATCTCAATAAAAAGCAAGACATATGCAGATAGAAACAAAGAAGACACATCTTTACTCATCTGGTATTACATTTTTAATTTCTCTTTGTAGGTCATCTAGCCCATTACATAATTGTAGGCAGAGAAAGTTCAGATAAAGAATGGGAGAAAATAAACTCTACTCTCAAAACTACAGAGAATGGCTTTCGGTTTACATTCAACAAACCATGGTACGACATTTTATAGAAAAATGCTGTATTATATAAAAGAATCATTTGTTAATCATTGTTCTTCTTCCGTGTATATTATCTATCGTTTAGGAATACAAAGAAATCTCTTGTATATCAATGAAATAATCATTTCATTTCTGATTATGAATTTTTCATGTTCGCAAACTTAAGAAAATATTAGTTCTGTTGTCATTCATGGTGAATCCTTATAATGTTCATGTTTATATTAAAGGATGCTACATATGCATTCGATTTCGAGCTCTCAATCTGCATTTTGAACGAAAGATTTGTCTTTAAAAATATTAAATCATGATACATGTCATAGTTTAATATAAGCAATTAACAAATTCTTTATCTGAGTTTCATGTTTATATTGGCAGAATAAAATGATAAAGGGAATGTTTTGCCTTACATGTATTACATATGTTTATTGTTTACAAACATGACAAATGTATCATTACTTTAACATTGTCGGCAGAAATATCGCAGAAATAATCATAAATTACAGTATGAACAATCACGTAACGACAAGAAATCCGAACGTAGTGAGACCAAGTGTTATTAAAGGGTGTAACATATGCAATCGATTCGGCACTCATTTGCGTTTTGAACGAAAGTTCTGTCATTAAAAATATTGAATCATGATACATGTAATAATTAATATAAGCGATTAATTAATTCTTTATCTGAGTTTCATGTTTATATAGGCAGAATAAAATGATAAAGGGAATGTTTTGCCTTACATGTACTACATATTTTTTTGTTTACAAACATGACAAATGTACCATTACTTTAACATTGTCAGCAGAAATATCGCAGAAAAATTCATAAATTACAGTATGAACAATCACTAAACGACAAATAAATCCGAACGAAGTGAAGAGACCAAGTGTTTCGTGAGATAAATCATGTACTGAAATACATAATAATTTAATTGCATTTAATATACTTTCAGGTCAGTGTTTGAAGTAACTGTAAAAGAATCAAAGATTCATTGGGTAATTCTTTGTCAGTGTTTTCTTGTCCTTAAAAAGAAAATAGGAAATAGTGTCAAAATATTAAAATCTGTGAGTCATTCCTATCCAGTTGCTAAATCAAAATTCTCCAATTCTTGTTTGAGTCGTTAGTATACTATATGATTAAATAAAGGCAACAGTAGTATACCGTTGTTCAAACTCATAAATCCATGGACAAGAAACAAAATCGGGGTAACAAACTAAAACTGACGGAAACGCATAAATATAAGAGGAGAACAACGACACAACACTACAATGTAACTAACATACACAGAAACGGACCAAGCATCAGACAAAATCCCACGAGAATAACAAATATAACATCAAAACCAAATACATGAATTTGGGATAGACAAGTACCGTGACACGTCTTATCGCAATGTCAATTTACACTCAAAAATAAGAGAAAACAAAAATGTGTTTTTGTTTCGTTGTTTTGTGAATTCATATCAATTTTTATATATTTCAGATACAAGCGTATAGAAAAGATTCCTATTTTGGTATGCAATTTAAATATAAAGTAATCGAATTTCCATATGGTTATTTGCAGATTTTTTTTAATTTTCTAATTTTGAATATAACACGTTAAAATTTATGTTTCAATTGAAACTTCTATATAAAATTGATAGTACTATTATCATTATAATTATAAACACAAATTAGAGGTTATTTTTTGAGGTGTAGGAGTGTTTAAATTAATTAGAATCAATACCATCAAATTGAAAATAGACTCATCCTTTATCTGTTTGGATTTGACAGACATAAGACACGAATAGACATACAGCAAACATCTTCTTCCTACACAAATTTAAATCATTATGATAAACTAATTTCAAAGAAAGTAATCCAACAAAAGCACCAAAAACATTTTTTCTGTAGAATCCCAATACAAATAAAAATCCAATTATTACAATTCAATTATGGTGACAGATAATAGCTAAATAAACGCTGATTCCATAAAAAAAAATCGCTTCGCAATACTGTGGCTTAAAATGAGATAAATAATTAGCTACTTCTGGTTTTCAAAATTTCACTTCTAGTTTCATTTAATTAAATGTTTCTTCACACATATTTCATAAATGTAAAGGTCGTTAAGCCTATGCCTCTCCTATATAAGGTTAATAAGTTATTTTATCGTCCTATATCACTCTGCTCTGTCGATCTGTAGTTCTCGTATCAATGCTTCAAAACGAGGCCAGACATTATCAGCGACGTAATGTGAGAAGTTATCAGCGACGGCACAGTGCGAGGGGAGACGTTACCAAGCTTGCTTTCGTCAAGCGTGAAACTGTCTTAGTGATAGGAAAAAGACCAGTGATAGAACAATGAACAAATAATCGGGTTTTTTTTTGTATAGATATCGTAAAAACTCAGCCACTCGACACAAGGTGAAACTTTTAAGCTTGTTCGATGCGCTCACTAGCCAAAAAGGTTCACTGTGTGGCTCGTGGTTAATATTTTACGATATCAATGTGTAGAAAACCCGATAATCATTACTCACCATACAGCTTATTTAAAATATAAGAGAGGAGAAAACTGTCATTAAATGTTAATGTACCCTTTCGACCAAACTTTAAGTGTAATGACATGTTGCAATTATCAAATTTTTAGAAATATTTTGTTGCAATCTTAAACGATTTCTGAACCGTCAACATAAGACAAAGTCTAAATTTAAATTATGATCTCGACCTTCCACTTTGATTTAATTTTCATTTTAGTTGACCAAGGACATAAAAATCAAAAGATCCTAGGTCTCGATGACTAATGGGGTATGCGTTTTATAACATCTCACTTATGTTAAATATAAAGGGGAAATAACACTCATATTAAGACTCCTCAATGTTTCGGTCAAATTTAAACGTAACATTCTGAGGATGAAACGTGCAATTTAGATAAATAAATGTGTTGCTTTCTATATTCTATAACGGTTGCGAAGAAGAAGACATAAAAACAAAAACTCTCTGAAACACTATTTTTCTTGTTGTATCTCTAACAAAGAAAAGTGTTTGGTAAACAGAGTCAGTTTCAAAATCGTATAAACGGTACAATATAATATACAAAATATTTAAGCAACATCTTTTCAAACACCAATACGGAAAAGAGGAAAGACGTAAATGTATGCTCAATGCATTTTTGTGATAATTCCGTTTGAAAACATTCATACTCTAAATGGAATTTGGATGACAAGGGAGACAGCCATACTTATTTCGAAAAACCAGTAAAGAAACTTGGAAACTAGGAATAGGCCAAAATCGCATTTCATAAAACCTGTAATAATATCAGTAATTCGAAAGAGAAATGACATCAACTGTGTATCCATCGTGCCTTTTAACCGAACCTATAAGTTATCAGATAAATACTTGGCATTTGCATGAGTTAATACAATTTATACAGAGGTCCAATTCTAAACATTAAAAACAGCTATCAGCTCATACCTTTCGTTGTATTAGCCCTCAACGCTCATACATTATTGAAATTTTTGTTTTCTTTATTTCTTTATGAGCGTCTGGTGTACATATTTAAAGCCTGGTATCAATAAAGTAGTTGCTCATATGTTGCCATTACTGACTTTTCAAAATTGAAAAAATATGTGTCGAACGAATGGCATTGAGTGTAAATTTAAATCTACAAATATAACTTAAAATTGAATAAATGTGTTTCAAGGATTAAGGTAGACATTGATAGAGAAGAAGTAGATAGTTTGTCCGGTCGCTTGGTTGGTTTAAACAGTAGGGTTTTGATAGAAATTGAAATTGAAAAAAAACTAACGCTTCTGTGATGTTGGTTTTTTTTAAGATACACTATGAATTATCTACTCGAGAAATATAAAGGTATTATACTGAAGTCATTCAATATAACAAGTCATGATGTAACAGTCCAAGCACAACACATAATTCATCTTATTGTACACATTAAAAAATATTGGAAATTAAACAATCGAAATCGTATTAAGGGTATACACGAATATCCGTTTTACCATCGGTGATTTGTGTTAAAATATCAATAGATAATTACAAGTATGAAGCCAGTGTCAACTTAATTTGAAAGATAACATGCATGTACTTTCTAAATCATTAGAAGCAGTATTATGGTACCCAATTCACAAAGTAGCAAAGCTGCTACATGACAAGGATATGATGTGTGCACTGGTTTCTACGAAATGTTTATATTTGTAATCAAATAAGTGTCCAGCTGCATCATGAACACATTGCTCATTGTCTAATTACTAATTTTGTTTTTAGAAAACAGTTGACACAACCACATTGTTCGACTATCGTATGTCATTTTTTTTTTTAGATGTATTGCACTAGTGCTTGCTAAACCCAAACAATGACATACTAACTTTTGTTAGTTCTAATTCTAACATGGCGTGGTTATTCAATCAACAAATGAGATGCCATTGATACGCTTTACACACAGGTGTCTGTAATTTCAGATATTCTCCTGGTAAAGGCCATGTCTGTATTTTCAGATATCCCCCTGGTAAAGGCCATTGTGATGATAAGTCAAATGAAAGAAGTGGCCAGAAAATGGAAACAAATAGTAAATATGGTTGGGATGATAGATACAGACATGTTTACTTCAGAAGATGAAATCCTGTGCCAGGAAGAAAAATGCTTTATGGTATTACAGAAATGGTTACAGCAATCGACAGTTACATTCGGAATGTTGATATCATTATTATCTTCCTTGGATTTGAAGGTTATTGCAGGTACCCCAATTATTTCTTTTTCTATGAATAGGTATTGTTTTAATACTATTTGTCCATATATTTAAAGGCGCTATAGCAGGTATTGCTGTTACACTATTTGTCCGTAGGCTTTAGCAGGTATTGCTGTTACACTATTTGTCCTTATGCTATAGCAGGTATTACTGTTACACAATTTGTCCTTAGGCTATAGCAGGTATTACTGTTACACTATTTGTCCTTAGGCTATATCAGGTACTGTTGTTACACTATTTGTCCTTAGGCTATAGCAGGTATTGTTGTTACACTATTGTCCTTTTGCTATAGCAGGTATTGCTGTTACACTATTCGTCCTTGTGCTATAGCAGGTATTGTTGTTACACTATTTGTCCTTAGGCTATAGCAGGTATTGCTGTTGCACAATTTGGCATTGGGCTATAGCAGGTATTCATAACACACCAAACATACTGATCTTTTTCCAGAAGAGCACGGTAATTCAGTAAAAACAAACATAATATTCACTAAAATATCTCGCCCACTATATAAATATATATAAGTACGTCTAAACAAGTGACAATTCTACGACAGACCCATCCATTGGATCACCAGTGAAGTTGATGTTCCGCTGAAACTAATATCTTATTAATAAGTACTCTAAATATAAACACAACAATGTTAATCTTCAAATTTTTCAATTATTTTGTTCTTTTCTCGCCGGGATTCGAACTCATGCTATTGTTATATCGATACAACACCGACTCCACTGTGTCCAGCATTCTATACCACCTTGACTGAACTAAAAAAAAAATCAGCTTTCGGTGACCTGTGGTTTTGCATTTCTACTGTCTTTTCAAAAAGACATAACCTATGTTTATTTAAAAAAGAGTGTTTGAGATAAGAGAAATAGAGGTCCTAAAGGGGTATTGCAATTCATCGTTCGACGACAAACTGACAACGCCATGGTAAAAAAAAATTAATGATTAGAAAACTACATACTGAGTAACACCAACCACCTGGGATAATCTAAGTTGCTCCGAAAGGGTTAGCTGGTCCTACTCGACATGTTGCTGTTCGTGTTGGTACAACTTCCGGTTATACGTCTCATCAGGTGATGTCACATTCCAAGAAAGATTGTCTTCTGTCACACAGATATTCAATAACCGCCAAGCAATTTATCATGACATATACTCTTTTTCCAAGGGATGACTTCAGCTTTACCTCTTGGACCAATTCTCTTATTTGTGAGAAGCAACGCTCGATCGTAGAATTTGTGATAGGAAAATCCGGTTCTGGAATATCGTATAAACTCTATATTCAGGCGTTGTTTATGTTGCTACATAGAAATAAAAAATTCACCTGAACCCCTAAATATTTGTGGTACAGACTTTTAATATGTTATACTTCTTAACGAGGCTAAGTTTGATGACCCGCTTCTTTTCAAAATCCTGAATCCGCGTATGTGATACTCTGTTTTACAAATAAATTACGGGCAAGGGCTTTTCTTCTTTCCTAAAAAACAAAGGTTGGATTGAGACCTCTAGAAATATCTTGATAAAAAAATATGCATTTTATTTTACCAGATTGAATAGATGCGGCAAAAAATATTATACATATATAACATCACTGAAGAGACACATATTGTCGAAATCGAGATCTGGTGTACAAAAAAATATTGACACCTTGTGTTTGTGGCATAACATCTTTGCCACAAGTTTATTGTTTTTTGTTTAGTATTAAATTTATATTAAGATCCATTTTGTTACATCTCGTGATCAATTTTATTTGGCAATCGCCAATGGCAGTCAGCAGGATTTAAGAACATCAGTTGTTCGACCTGTTAGTCAAATGCGTTTTGTTTAAATATACTTTTTCACTTTTTTGGTCTTTTGGAAAATGTTGTTTGTGCTGTATTTAGACCCTTCTACAACGAAATTTGTTTTACATGCACACGTATAAAACTTGCGGTTTTTATCCAACGCAATCATAGGTTTGAACGTAGTTTTCAATTTAGACTTGTTTATATTTTTTCGTTTGGGCTTGTATCATATTTTCCCTCCGGTTTATATGATCCGTTCATCCTATATTGACTCTTAAAATTCAAGAGTCTATCTGAAATTGAGTTTAAATTATATGGCCTTCCAAATACCGTTTCGATCCTTAACATCACTGAAGAGACATATATTGTCGAAATCTATATCTGGTGTACAAAAAAAATATTTACACCTTGTGTTTGTGGCATAACATCACTGAAGAGACATATATTGTCGAAATCTATATCTGGTGTACAAAAAAAATATTTACAACTTGTGTTTGTGGCATAACATCTTGTTTATTGTTTTCTGTTTAGTATGAAATTTATATTAAGATCCATTTTGTTACATCTCGTGATCAATTTTATTTGGCAATCGCCAATGGCAGTCAGCAGGGTTAAAAAAACATCAGTTGTTCGACCTGTTAGTCAAATGCGTTTTGTTTCAATATATTTTTTCACTTTTTTGGTCTTTTGGAAAATGTTATTTGTGCTGTATTTAGACCCTTCTACAACGAAGTTTGTTTTACATGCACACGTATAAAAATTGCGGTTTTTATCCAGCGCAATCATATTTTTGAACGTTGTTTTCAATTTAGACTTGTTTATATTTTTTCGTTTGGGCTTGTATCATATTTTCCCTCCGGTTTATATGATCAGTTCATCCTATATTGACTCTTAAAATTCAAGAGTCTATCTGAATTTGAGGTTAAATTATATGGCCTTCCAAATACCGTTTCGATCCCTAACATCACTACAGAGACATGTATTGTCGAAGTCTATATCTGGTGTACAAAAAAAATATTTACACCTTGTGTTTGTGGCATAACAACTTGGCCACAAGTTTATTGTTTTCTGTTTAGTATTAAATTTATATGAGATGCATTTTGTTACATCTCGTGATCAATTTTATTTGGCAATCGCCAATGGCAGTCAGCAGGGTTTAAGAACATCAGTTGTTCGACCCGTTTTGTTTAAATATACTTTTTCACTTTTTTGGTCTTTTGGAAAATGTTGTTTGTGCTGTATTTAGACCCTTCTACAACGAAATTTGTTTTACATGCACACGTATAAAAATTGCGGTTTTTATCCAACGCAATCATAGGTTTGAACGTAGTTTTCAATTTAGACTTGTTTATATATATATTATATATATACAACTCGTCTAAACATCAACCCAACAATGTTAGACCTGTAAATTTGCTTTCGCAAATTTTTGGTTCTTCCCTCGCCGGGATTCGAACACATGCTACTGTGATATCGTGACACCAAATCGCCTAGGCATATATATATATATATATATATATATATTCTTCTCATTTTGTAGAACTTATGTTATCACAGTGAAACAATTGATCATGTTGAGGGCGAATATTTCAATCTATTGTTAAATATCAGTTATGTCTATGTCATAGCTCACTAACATGAGACATGCTTTCGAATTCTTAGATCTTTAGATACTGAAATAGTCATCTAATCTGTAATTGTACCTAATGAGTAATATTTCTAATTGCGACATTTTGGCTCAATGAGTATTCATAACACGGACTATGCATACACAGCAAGAGACGCTTACCCTGTCGACGGCACTCGGTCTCGCACCTTTTGAAGTTCATACCCTGTCGACGCACTCGTTCTCACACCTTTTGAAGTTCATGTTTTTCCCTCAGGTTGTGTTCGTTACCTTTATTTGTCTTCTTAATCAAATTATGAAATTCGAACATCGACAAAATACCATTGCCTATATCTATTCTTGTTTACCTTTAATTTGTTAACTTTTTCAGATCAGATTGAACAAAAATGGAGGACTGTTATTTTACTTGAGAAATGCAATGACACCAATGATAATGGTACCGTCTTGGCAAATCTAGACAAAGATGTTACAGGCAATCAAAGGATCAAAGAATTTATATATCTGAACAATTAAACTTTGTTTAACAGTCAACATTTTGATAAGGAACTTTTGTCAGAGCTGTAGTCTCATTTGTTTTAAAGTTTAAACTGGGACTTTTATTTCAGGATTGAATGCTTCTTTTTGTAAAATCATTGGGGAAGCGCTTCATTCTAAAAATGCACGCACTTTAACCCTTTTTACAAACCAATGAAATAACTAAACGAAGAATTCAATACTTTTAATTACATGTTGTCGCTATGATCACGAAAACACGATTACAATTAATATTTTTTTTCGTTTATTTACCTGTGCACTTTATTGTGGAAACGTATGCCATCATGAATAATTTAATTCATTTTGAAATGAATGTTAATTTCAGAAAGACTCAAGATTGATGTTAGCCAAAAAATAACATATTATATTAAAACATTCATTTAAAAATGTAATGATTTAATCATATTGCAGAAAACACAAGAATTGAAATAAAATAAATTTAGTTTTACATGCCTCGTGCGTATTTTTATTTTTCATCCAAATTAAGTGACATCGCTAGTTTACTGAATCTTGACCTTCATTGATACACAATTACTAGTATATAGATAGATACTTTATTCTCTAAAAACTAAATACAGGTTTACAGAGAAACATACAATATAATTACAGATACAATAGTTGAGGTAAACAAATACAGTATTACTAAGATTATCATAGTAGCTGCCACTTTCGTAGACGAATAACGCGTCTGACTGGCTAAATGTAATCATGGAGTGGTGACTATATTTATAATAGTCAAAGTGGTAACGTTTCCTATTATATGTATACTGTAACTTGTCCTAATATACTGACATGCATATGATATACCGGGTACTGTCCCCTCTAGACTGGTAACCTGTTGTTATTGAAGATTTTTCTCTTATTATTTTTTTTTATGGGGGTGAGGTATTATTCTCATTTCTGTAAATCCTATCTGGACCCCCATTAAAGAGAACCCCAAATTACTTTGCTCCGAGCACTTTTAAATGAAATAAATAATCTAAATTCCTATTGTGTTTTTTTCTTTTTCTGTATTTACCTCCATCGGGTACGCTCAAATTTAAACGTTTGAAAGCCTCTCACCTCGAATACTGATTGAAAGTTAGTTTAGTATCCTGTGAACATTAAAAGGTGGTTATTTGACTGATTTTTTTTTTATAACTTTTGCTTTCCGAATCTAGAGGACCAAACAAATACAGGATACAGTGAATTAATTGCTGATTTCTTTTAGTCAATTTTATTCCCATTATTATGAAGTAGCATAACATCTACCCCTGACTATGGCTCAAAGAATATATAACGGATACACAACTTATGATTTGTTCTTATACGTGTTAAAAGCTTTTCAATCTTTGTTCCCGATAACTTTTGATGCTCGATACTAAAGCGAAGTTGACCTTATGAGGAATTTGTCTATACTGCTAAGGTCCTTTTTGTCATATAACTTCTCTCGAATGGCAGGAGAATTTAATTTCAGATTGACTAATGATTTTCATCTGTTGCTAAATTACCATACCATCGTTAATGGCCCATAGCACTTATACCCTATACCCATAAAAGTTATCCAACACATGGTGGGGGTGGGGTTTCTTGGTATGGCACATAGTTTAACTTTACTATTGCCCACTTGCCAAACGAAGAAAATCTCATCGTTGGCCAAAGTGTCTTGTTTAACTTTTTAGTTTGTTTTCCAATTTTTAATGACCAGAGGGTCATAACAGTGAATTGTGTGATAGAAAAAAAATAAGTCATAGAATCTTAAAATAAAGTAGAAAGTTATACAGTTCTTGTCAAAGGTTACAGACTCGTTTTCTTGCTAAACAAAATAGGTGAATTCATAACACATTCCAGTATAAAACTCTATGGGAGCAAACCAGAGACCTGTTTATGTCAGAAAACACTATCAAACATCCAAACATACTATCCACATTGATCTGTATCCACACTTGTCGATTACACAATTTGATTAATAGATTTTAAACGAATGCGTTACTAATTTTCCGTGGTACAATGCAAGAAGGTCAACTTTATTAAAAAGAAAGCAAGCGTTATCCTATATTCAGGCCAGCAAAAATGTAAGATGAAACATGCCAACCTTATCATGACTAAACACGGAAGACTTGCAGCAACATAGATTGTTTATGGAGGCTGATGATATAAAAGAAGAAGATCATGAACTAACTCTCCGCAAGAGACCAAATGACACAGAAATTAACAACTCTATGTATATATATTTATATAAGTCACTGTAATGCATTCAACAATGAGTAAAACCCATACCGCATAATCAGCTATAAAAGGCCCCGAAATGACAAATAAAACAGCCTGATTTATGTATAAAATAATAAACGAAACGCAAATATGATACACAGCAACATACGACAACCACTGAATTACAGGTTCCTGACTCACAAGCACATACAGAATGTGGCGGGGTTAATCTAGTGTTAGGAGGCGCACCAACATAACCTGGGACATTGGTGTAACATTACACCATACGAACAAACTATAATTAACTGTTAAGAAGAGCTTAACTCAACAGATCGATACAAAGGAGAAAAAACATCTAATTAGCACGTGGCACCGTGGCAGGGTACAACGTACTTATACAGCACCATAACAAAATGACACTAAGTACATATATGCGATTACTCGTAGTTACTGACAGCTAGGTCATTCTAATATCAGTTAATAATAAAAACCATGCATCTTAGACTATAATATCAATTAGTACATCAATCAACATCCGATGGATTTAGTAAAAACACGTCATTAAAAGTCAGGAAAAAATTACCTTGTGCAATGCCGAGGTACAGATATCAATAGATTGTAGAGCCATGCATGTTTATACAAATAATAATTAGTTTGATTTTAAAATACCAAATAAAATAAACAGCTGCGACAGGAGCGCATGATACGCCCGACGTCTTGTATGGAAGTATTATGCAATAATCATAAATAGTTTCTGAGAACATTTTAAGCAATAACCATATATTGTTTTTAAGACATGTGAAACCCCCCACCCTGTGTTTTTTTTTTACAAAAAACTAAATATCACTAAAATAAAACTTTCAATCAAAACCAAAAAGTATACAGATCTTTAGATTAATATAACAAAGAAGTGTGTAAAGTTTTAAGCAATAATCATAAATTATTTTTGAGATACTGCGCGACATGAAAAAAAACCTCCCCTGTTTAACAAAAAACTCAATAACTCAAAAATGAAATTTTGAATCATCACCAAAAAGTATACAGATCTTTAGATTAATATAACAAAGAAGTGTGTAAAATTTAAAGCAATAATCATAAATTGTTTTTGAGATACGACACAACATGTAAAAAAAAAACCTCCCACTTTTTTACAAAATACTCAATAACTCAAAAATGAAATTTTCAATCATCACCAAAAAGTATACAGATATTAAGATTAATATAACTAAGAAGTGTTTAAAGTTTTAAGCAATAATCATAAATTGTTTTTGGGATACGGTGCGACAGGTGAAAAAACACCCCTATTTTAGTTACAAAGTGCTGTAACTCAAAAAGTTTAAATCTTATTTTCACCAAAAAGTATTCAGATCATTTGACTATCATGAGAAACAACTATATTAAGTTTCATGAAATTTGGATAAGTCGTTCTCAAGTTACGGTGCGACATGTTTACGCCGGACAGACAGACGGACAGACAGACGGACGGACAGACGGACACCGGACAAGTGTATACCATAATACGTCCCGTCAAAATTTTGTCGGGCGTATAAAAAATTAATAGATCTTATTATTGTGTTGAGTTAGTACCCTTTAAAGATAAGTTTATTTAAGGGACCGATAAGTTACCCGGATCGTATCTAAAGTTCCAGTCTCGGTAAATATAACAACTCCGTATGCTCTCTGCAATTCGATAATTTCATCCTTTTGCACAAGGATGTGACATTTGGATACCATCAGTAGGTCAAACATCAGTAGGTCAAACCATCAGTTATCTCATGATACATTTAATACAATTAATAGTAAAATGAGTTCCCTTAATATCAACTCTTTTCTTATGTTTCGAATAGGAACTATGATTTACTTGACAACAGGTAAAGTGTTTATCATTTTTTAATGATTCATGATTTGGGTAAATATAGATATATAAAAATTATACACATTTCACTCACACGTTTTCTGTTGTCTATGTGCTAACACACTCACTCACAGTCAAATTTCTTCCACTCAATTCACTCAAACATTCACTCATTTCACTTACTCGTATCCCGGTTCACTCTCACTGTCATCACGCACACACTCTCTGTCAGTCACTCTCATCCTATCTTTCACCCTCACTCTGTTTTGTCACCCACTGTTTTCCCCCAAGTTCTCTCTCACAAAAAATTTCAAACTCTCACACACACTCTATTACCCTCACATGTCACCCAGTGAATTTCACCCTACACATACACTCACCCACACTCAGTCTCACAGTGACTATTCACTCTCACTCTTACAAGCACTCTCACAGTTTCTCTACTCACCAAAGCACTCGTTCTCATTCTCACTCACCCATGTACACTCTCATCTCCCGCTCGTACACTCCCATCTCCCTCTCGTACACTCTCATCACCCTTTCGTACTCTCTCTTCGCACTCTCATCTCCTGCTCGTACACGCACGTTCACCCCCTATGAAATCATTTGGATTGATTATCTCCCCTTAATACATTATACACAGAGTATAACCTACCGTTACCTCAAACCTGACAGTATAAAACAATCTTTTTGTTCACCCCTTATGAAGTCATTTGGATTGATAACCTCCCCTTAATACATTATACACAAAGTATAACCTACCGTTACTTAAAACCTGACAGAATTTATTAAACAATCTTTTTGTTCACCCCATATGAAGTCATTTGGATTGATTACCATCCCCTTAATACATTATACACAAAGTATAACCTACCGTTACCTCAAACCTGACAGTATAAAAAAATCTTTATTCTTCACCACCTATGGAGTCCTTTGGACTGATTATCTCCCCTTAATACATTATACACAAAGTATAACTTACCTTTACATCAAACCTGACAGTATAAAACAAATCATTATTATTCACCACCTATAAAGTTATTTTGATTGATAATCTCCCCTTAATACATTATAAAAGTTTAACCTAACAAATGCTTTAATAATTGTGTTAGTTTATTAATTTGTACCAACAAATGGGTAGAAAATGAGGAATATTATTTAACTTGTTGTTATTTTGAGAAAGTTCCCATACTTTTTCATCTGAAACTTTTTCGGGATCAACCCCACTTTAGACATACTTTCTGTCAGTTTTGGACAATGACAGCCAATCTTACTTATATGGGCGTTTTTCAATAAAAGCGTAACTTTCAGACCTAAAAAAAATGGAAAATTAACTTGTCTAAAATTTAATTTCAAGAGTTATTTTGAATACTTCTATAATAGACCTGTTTGTAAACAAAAAGTGCAATCTTAAATATTCTTTAAAATGATATTATTTTCATAATGTGTGTACTGTTTCGTAGGGGACTTTTGTCCCCTACGAAATTTCTTCTAAACACACATATTTTTTGCAATTTTAAATGTTTCCTATAGACATTCCAGTTTGTTTACTTTAAATACTAGAAAAATATATTTTTTTTTCTGAATTGGAAAACCATTTTTATCGATAAAGATTAGACAGTACTTCACATATGAAGGTTCAACTCACGTTACGTAGTGGTCATTTTGATGCGTTTCGTAGTGGACATTTTGATGCGTTTCGTAGTGGACAAAACCGTTTCGTAGTGGACAAAAAGTTTCGTAGTAGACATCAACCCTATTATATGTTAATAAAAACATAATAAAAATTACATGAAACTACCCCTTTTTATTTGTTTTGCACGAATATAATTGAAAAAAGATTAAAAAAAGACTCCATGGTAGTGGTAGTGTCCACTACGAAACGTTTTTCTCCCATACTTGTTTCGTAGGGGACCGTTTCGTAAGGGACGTATTCGCATGTTTTATTTTTTCCCCACAATCCCTATATTGCAAAAATAACAAGACTGATTGTATTCATCAAAGCATTTATCAAGCTGTACACTGATATTTTTTTCATAATTTTAAAACCAGATACTGAAGGAGATTTGACCCGTTTCGTAGGGGACATTATCAAAAATACGGTATCACTCTGGCCCATTTGATGTCCTCAATTTTTCTTACCAACAATTTAATTGCCATTATAAAAGCATCACTTCTTTTGTAAGACCCTAATGTATATATCTCTTGCAAACAAAAATTACATTGATTTTATAAAACTGTTTATTGGCAAATTTTAATGACGTCGTTTCGTAGTGGACATTTTGTGAGGGACACACCTTCTGAAATTAAAAAACCTATATTGAAATGTGTTTATTAGAATATGTTGGCTCTGGACATACTTTTGAATTATTAAAGAACTTATGTAAAGTAAAAAAAACATTTACTTCTTCATTTTTTTACGATATTTTAGAGAATGAATGTTGAAGAGGCGGTCTAGGGACATGCCATTTTGGTTGTTTTGGACCATTCAGGAGTCAATATCTTATCAATCCCTCTAAAAATAAACTGTTTCTTTGCTTAAAAATGTTAAATCTAATTCAATGTACTGACTGCACAAAAAATTACTTGCAGATAAAACACTTTTTTTTAAGTGGATAGGACAAGTAAATACGTTTTTATTGAAAAACGCCCATATACACTCTTTTCTAAATTCGAATTTAGTTCTAGGCTATGCATTTTGCTTAAACTTGTCGATCTTCGTTTCTGTTACTGAGAGCATCGATCGCCATTACTTCAGATTCATTGAATTGGTTGATTAAAATAATAAAGTATTTTATCTTAATTTTTGTGGAAATTGTTATAAAAATGTTTTATTTTACGATTAATGTTAGAAAATGTAAAAGTTTATATTTTAATAATTTTGTATTCTTTGTCGTTTCAACTTGATAAAGAATGGAGGTTTTTGATTGCCTATTGGTTACTTTTGCACAGCATTCGTCACAACTCGGCCGATTCCGTCCCACATCTTACATAGAAGGAGAGTACCGGCGTCACCCGAGGATTGCCGATTGTTGTGCACAGTGCATGATGGGGCACTTAAGGGTAGATCTATCGTGCATGCCCCTTTGTGGTACTTATGCACGGTATCAGGTTCGTTCGCGCCCAATACACTTTCGCACCCTACACGTTCGCACCCAAGGTCCATTCGCACTCTACACGTTCGCGCCCAATCTTATGCACTGTCGACGTGCAGCGCGGGTACTATATATCCTTTCAAAAACGCTGCACTGACGTCACTTTCACGCCATTTTATTAGGGAACGAATCGCTGCCAAAATTTTAATAGAAAGTAAGGCCAATTTTGCCGATGTAAGTTTTGTCGATTTCATAAAATTTAAACAGTAATGTTCACATTATTATACTATTTAAATACACTGTAAAAATATATATCTTACCTGTATAAATATTTGTGTGTTGCAAGATGTATGAGAAATGTTTTTGAGAAACACTGTTTAAAGAACAATATCCTGGAGCAAGATACTGAAGGTGTCATAGCATTATTTATGCGTTTTGATTATATGATATGTCATTATACTGTAAAACATTGTCTCGTGATATTTTTGTGTAATATATGTATTATATCTATTGTATATAAATGTTAAATAGTTAAATTAAGATAATTAAGTTAATTAAAAGTTATATTAAACTAACGCAAGACTCAAACAAAAGGTTGGCACATATGAAATATGTGATGGACTCACAAACCTTCAGAGACAGGCTCCTTTTTAAATGCTTTATCTTTGCTGTTCTAACTATTCTTCACATATCTTAAAATAACTTTTAGACTTTCCTTCCAAATGGTTGATATAGTTTCTTTCTAACTCTGGAATTAAATTAATCAATGCTTCAAGGTAATCAACATATATTTAAGCTTTAACATGTCTAGTTGCAGATATTACAATTGTATTCGGATTCATCGTTAAACGACCCATGTACAGGAACATTGCTACAGTTAAATTCAACATGATAATAATCATCCATGTAATTTGTTCTATGGGATGTTTGCAAAATTTCAACGGAGGCAATTTCTTGGCATGACGACACAGCCTTCTAGCGATAAAATAATATGTTTGAAAGAACTATGCACTCGGCTACCTTGTTTTCTTCAAATCGTTTTTAAAACGTCTTGGTTTCTTCAATTTGAATAATAGAAAACAAAACTATATATCAAACGAAAACTGGATAAAGTGAGAAACAAGTTTCTTTCGTTAGTAAAAATTACTACTTCACTGCTTATTTCAGAGTTCGAACCCTACACGTGGTAGCTTGGTTCGACTCCAATCTTAAGTGACTAGGATTGACATATATGCGAGATAGCCCCACGGGAGAAAGGAAGAAAGAACTTCACAATTTGCCTTACAATTATTTTTCCCTTTCTTTTTTTTTAAATAAATAATTAAAAAAAACGTTCTAATGTAGAGTTCCTAAGATAAAAATATTCCCTGTGGAAGTACCCGCCACCCTTTTTTTTTCGTCCTCTCCGATTTTAACTCTCAAATTAAGCTTTCCAATCTAATTAAAATTAAAACTTTGCTTTCTAACCGATCTATCCTTGTACTGGACCGGCAACTTTCTTCATTTAATAAGAAAATATACAGTTGCGTTATATTAAAAACATGCATGTTGTCTGCTTGGAGTCCCAGCCCGAAAAGAAAGAAATAGCTTAACTCCAAGATACAATATTCCTGCATCACGTGATTTTTGCCACGTGGAGCTTACATTAGAATGAATACCGAATATGAAAAGTGAAACTACAATTCAAAACATAAAGTCCAAAGGCACATGGATGAAAAATTTTTTT
Source organism: Mytilus edulis (assembly GCF_963676685.1). Classification (NCBI taxonomy): domain Eukaryota; kingdom Metazoa; phylum Mollusca; class Bivalvia; order Mytilida; family Mytilidae; genus Mytilus; species Mytilus edulis. The sequence continues at coordinate 69,939,874 of NC_092351.1, forward strand.
TTTTTGGCAAAGGGTGCCGGGGTAATCTTCTCTGTGTTCATAATATACATGAAATATTTGCCACTGCCCCTTGTCAGCTCTATAAATTCTTACCCTGAGTTTTCTATCTGTTACATGCCAAGAAATCCTCGCTAAAAATTCCGGTTGACCTCCTGCGGCACCTATTAGTAGTTAAAGATTGGATTTCATTCAACAAATTAATTTATGACCTGCATGTACGTGTCGCTTAGAACACGGCCATATACCAAATTGTTAATAATAATCATCCATGTAATTTGCTCTATGGGATGTTTGCAAAATTTCAACGGAGGCAATTTCTTGGTATGACGACACAGCCTTCTAGCGATAAAATAATTTGTTCGAAAGAACTATGCACTCGGCTACCTTGTTTTCTTCAAATCGTTTTTAAAACGTCTTGGTTTCTTCAATTTGAATAATAGAAAACAAAACTATATATCAAACGAAAACTGGATAAAATGAGAAACAAGTTTCTTTCGTTAGTAAAAATTACTACTTCACTGCTTATTTCAGAGTTCGAACCCTACACGTGGTAGCTTGGTTCGAATCCAATCATAAGTGACTAGGATTGACGGTTTCCCTGCCAAAAGTCAGTGGTTCTCTCCGGGCGTCTCAGCTTTCTACACTCAAAAACAGCTGGGCGCCATGAAATATCAAATAATGATAAAAGTGGCATTAAAGACCAACAATGAATACACCAATCATTGTATATCAGATCATAGTTTTGTTCAAACACGAATCTATTTATTTGAAATTGAACTTGACAATAGCAATTTTTCCCGCATCGTATAACGATGAATCCGGATAACACTGTAATATGTGCCGTTGGACATGAAAAAGCTTAACCTTTAATAATTTTAAATAATAGAAAGATTCTTAGATGAATTTTAAAGCAGAACTATTTAAAATTAATGTCAGATGTTTATGGGGAAACCAATAATTATTAAGAAGATATTTAAGAATTTTAAGATTTCCAAGGATAAGGGATCATAAAAGGGTACTGTCATTAAAGGTTGGTGTGTCCATCATATTACATATGTGGCAACCTTTTGTTTAAGTTTTATAACAAATTAAACTTTTCAAAGTTATTCAAGTTCCATTACTAACTTAAAGTCGACACCTTGTAATGTAAAATATCTATTTTAAATAGAAAAAGGGTGTTTTTTATGTCAAAAGATTGCAAAATTTTTTAGAATGAATAGAGCTGTCCCTATTCGAATGCAGCATTTGTTAACTTAGTAGACATGTCTTTGATAAGCAATACTTTGAACCACTGACAGGGTCTTTAACGATCCAATGCGCAAAAATGACAAAATTAATGACAGAGTATTGTCCCTGCTAACCTGAAGAGTGTAGGTTTCAGCTCGAGAGTTCCCAGTGAAGACATTTTTTTTTGTTTCAGTCAAAACAAATTTGAGGTACAGAATATCAGATCATTTCGTCTTTTTCTATTTAGTTCTTTGAGTCGCTTTTTTGCTTTTCTTTACTTTAGTTTGCATGACATGAAACTTTAAATTCATGTTCTAAAACAATATTTACGTGTGCATTGTGCTTCAATATGAAAATATGGGATAAACGTCAATGATACAGCCACCTAGTGACAGAAACAACCAAAAGACATGCATGCAATCGGTTTGACGGTAAACCAGATATATGGGGCAGATAGCCCCACGGGAGAAAGGAAGAAAGAACCTTCACAATTTGCCTTACAATTGTTTTTCCCTTTCTTTTTTTTTTTAAATAAATAATTAAAAAAAACTTTCTAATGTAGAGTTCCTAAAATAAAAAGTTTCCCTGTGGAAGAACACGCCCCCCTTTTTTTTCGTCCTCTCCGATTTTAACTCTCAAATTAAGCTTTCCAATCTAATTAAAATTAAAACCTTGCTTTCTAACCGATCTATCCTTGTACTGGACCGGCAACTTTCTTCATTTAAAAAGAAAATATACAGTTGCGTTATATTAAAAACATGCATGTTGTCTGCTTGGAGTCCCCACCCGAAAAGAAAGAAATAGCTTAACTCCAAGATACAATATTCCTGCATCACGTGATTTTTGCCACGTGGAGCTTACATTAGAATGAATACCGAATATGGAAAGTGAAACTACAATTCAAAACATAAAGTCCAAAGGCACATGGATGAAAAATTATTTTTTTTGGCAAAGGGTGCCGGGGTAATCTTCTATGTGTTCATAATATACATGAAATATTTTCCACTGCCCCTTGTCTGCTCTATAAATTCTTACCCTGAGTTTTCTATCTGTTACATGCCAAAAAATCCTCTCTAAAAATTCCGGTTGACCTCCTGCGGCACCTATTAGTAGTTAAAGATTGGATTTCATTCAACAAATTAATTTATGACCTGCATGTACGTGTCGCTTAGAACACGGCCATATACCAAATGGTTAATAATAATCATCCATGTAATTTGCTCTATGGGATGTTTGCAAAATTTCAACGGAGGCAATTTCTTGGTATGACGACACAGCCTTTTAGCGATAAAATAATATGTTTGAAAGAACTATGCACTCGGCTACCTTGTTTTCTTCAAATCGTTTTTAAAACGTCTTGGTTTCTTCAATTTGAATAATAGAAAACAAAACTATATATCAAACGAAAACTGGATAAAGTGAGAAACAAGTTTCTTTCGTTAGTAAAAATTACTACTTCACTGCTTATTTCAGAGTTCGACCCTACACGTGGTAGCTTGGTTCGACTCCAATCTTAAGTGACTAGGATTGACAGTTTCCCTGCCGAAAGTCAGTGGTTCTCTCCGGGCGTCTCAGCTTTCTACACTCAAAAACAGCTGGGCGCCATGAAATATCAAATAATGATAAAAGTGGCATTAACGACCAACAATGAATACACCAATCATTGTATATCAGATCATAGTTTTGTTCAAACACGAATCTATTTATTTGAAATTTAACTTGACAATAGCAATTTTTCCCGCATCGTATAACGATGAATCCGGATAACACTGTAATATGTGCCGTTGGACATGAAAAAGCTTAACCTTTAATAATTTTAAATAATAGAAAGATTCTTAGATGAATTTTAAAGCAGAACTATTTAAAATTAATGTCAGATGTTTATGGGGAAACCAATAATTATTAAGAAGATATTTAAGAATTTTAAGATTTCCAAGGATAAGGGATCATAAAAGGGTACTGTCATTAAAGGTTGGTGTGTCCATCATATTACATATGTGGCAACCTTTTGTTTAAGTTTTATAACAAATTAAACTTTTCAAAGTTATTCAAGTTCCATTACTAACTTAAAGTCGACACCTTGTAATGTAAAATATCTATTTTAAATAGAAAAGGGTGTTTTTTATGTCAAAAGATTGCAAAATTTTTGAGAATGAATAGAGCTGTCCCTATTCGAATGCAGCATTTGTTAACTTAGTAGACAAGTCTTTGATAAGCAATACTTTGAACCACTGACAGGGTCTTTAACGATCCAATGCGCAAAAATGACAAAATTAATGACAGAGTATTGTCCCTGCTAACCTGAAGAGTGTAGGTTTCAGCTCGAGAGTTCCCAGTGAAGACATTTTTTTTTTGTTTCAGTCAAAAAAAATTTGAGGTACAGAATATCAGATCATTTCGTCTTTTTCTATTTAGTTCTTTGAGTCGCTTTTTTGCTTTTCTTTACTTTAGTTTGCATGACATGAAACTTTAAATTCATGTTCTAAAACAATATTTACGTGTGCATTGTGCTTCAATATGAAAATATGGGATACACGTCAATGATACAGCCACCTAGTGACAGAAACAACCAAAAGACATGCATGCAATCGGTTTGACGGTAAACCAGATATATGGAGGAGATAGCCCCACGGGAGAAAGGAAGAAAGAACCTTCACAATTTGCCTTACAATTGTTTTTCCCTTTCTTTTTTTTTTAAATTAATAATTAAAAGAAACTTTCTAATGTAGAGTTCCTAAAATAAAAATATTCCCTGTGGAAGAACACGCCCCCCTTTTTTTTTCGTCCTCTCCGATTTTAACTCTCAAATTAAGCTTTCCAATCTAATTAAAATTAAAACCTTGCTTTCTAACCGATCTATCCTTGTACTGGACCGGCAACTTTCTTCATTTAAAAAGAAAATATACAGTTGCGTTATATTAAAAACATGCATGTTGTCTGCTTGGAGTCCCCGCCCGAAAAGAAAAAAATAGCTTAACTCCAAGATACAATATTCCTGCATCACGTGATTTTTGCCACGTGGAGCTTACATTAGAATGAACACCGAATATGGAAAGTGAAACTACAATTCAAAACATAAAGTCCAAAGGCACATGGATGAAAAATATTTTTTTTTGGCAAAGGGTGCCGGGGTAATCTTCTCTGTGTTCATAATATACATGAAATATATGCCACTGCCCCTTGTCTGCTCTATAAATTCTTACCCTGAGTTTTCTATCTGTTAGTCTTAGTCATTAATACAAGATTCCCATAAGATTCATATCCTACCATTGGCATGTTAATAAGGCTCTCAAAAGAAAAAGGACCGATGGATTGTCCTTGAAGCATATTTTATTTATAAACTAATAATCATGATAATGGTCCATAAACATAAGCAGTAACATTGATTTGATGTTTGAAAAGGTGCAAATTTTTAATTTGATGTCATTGATTGATTGATTGTTGGTTGCTTAACGTCCAGTGGCAAATAGTTCATGCATGTTCAGGACGAGAACAAGTTAAACAATAAATACACACAATGGATAGGTCGATCGTGTCAGGATAGAGACCACTCAGGATGATAGTCGGGGAAATTTTGACTGCCACTTTGATTTGACTTTTACCAAAATAAGCATTGTAGCAAAGGAGAAGAATAATTGTGGTCTGAGACCAGAAACACGAAAATAATGGAATTTAACAGAAAGGAAACAAATATCGGACTTTGGAAAAGGGAGAGGGCTTTTGATACCTTTTATAAAATTCTCCATACATAATATATTTTCCAAAAAATCGTCCTACGGCAACAGTTCACAAGCTGTATATATGTTACAGGCATTTTCTAAATTTAGGCATTTTGTAAAATGACTGAATTTTCAGGCAGTTTACAAAATGCCTAATCTTGACAGGCATTATACAAAATGACTAAAATTACCTAGTCATTTTGTAAAATGACTGAAATTTTTAAACAAAATTCAACAAATTGCCTGTCCAGTTTTAGGCAATTTGTAGAAAAAAGATATCATTGAGATGCAATAAAAAAAAGAACAAAAACACAACATCTCGGAAATAAAATAACCATGATAACTAATGATTCGAGAATTAATTCATTTTGCAAAAAACAGATTGGAAGGTTTGTATGTCATATGATATGTCCTTTAAGTGAAACTAAGTTAAGTATGTCCTCACTCTGTATTAAGTAACTGAGCGTCACTGATGAGTCTTCTGTAGACGAAACGCGCGTCTGGCGTACTAAATTATAATTCTGGTACTTTTGATAACTATTTACTAGTAGTAAATTTATCATTATGTTGTCAAAACGACAAAAGGACAAATTGTTCTTTCAATAGAATAACATTTACAATGAACTTTTAGAACATCTAGATTTAAAATAGTGAATTGAAACATATGAAGCAGAGAAAACGTTTGTTTATATTTGACTGATTGGTGTTTGTTTGTTTCAGTGGCAAATATTTCATGCATTTTTAAAGACGAGAACCGTTTGGTTATAATTAATCTTTGTTATTTCTGCAGTGGATTGACACGGGTAAAGAACATGAAATCTAACTGCCACTTGCTTTTGAAATAACGGTGTTTAGAATAGGGACAAAAAATCAAATTGAAAAACGGTCATAGGGTTCTCAATGTGCAGAGCGTGCTGCAATTTACTGACATGCGGCAATATATTTAATGTTCCCATTTCGAAAGAATGAGAATTTATACATCCACAACCAAACTTTTTTCACCTCTTTAGCATGGGTTTTGCCATTTAAGGTCCTTTTTTTTGTTGTGATTCAAATATAAGTATCTGAGTTTCAATAAAAAGAACATATTATTTGTCAGACTTACTGCCACAAGGAAATTCGTGGGTTTTTGCAATCTGATAAATTAACAAAACAGTAGTTAACTGTGGTAAAAATCTTAAAATTCGCAAAAAAAACCCAGATTTTACGGCAAACAATGTATTTGCAAAAAATCAGGACAAATATTGTTTAACAGTTCAGTTCTGTCATCCAAACATTTTTGAAATAACAAATAATTGTCCAGCTCTGTGCTTGTGTAAATTTGGAATAATTCAGTAAAAAAAAAATTTTTATGTAAACTCTTAACATTCAGTAATTATCAACCATAAAACTGCTTTGTTGACCAAATTTTTCAATCGTTTTTTTTAACATTTTATTTTATTAAACAAATTTCAGGCATTTTGTAAAATGCCTTTCAATTTTTCTAGGCATTTTGTAAAATGCCTAGAAAAATTAGGCATTATGTAAAATGACTGAATCTTGCAGTCATTTTAGAAATTGCCTAAAATGTTCAGTCATTTTAGAAAATGCCTAAATTTAGAAAATGCCTGTAACATATATATATATACCCGCGATTTCTAATTATGATTTATTTTAAAAACATGCGGACCTATTCGGTGGTTTGTTATCGGTCGTCTCTTTATAACAGGGGTGGGTCCAGCCATTTTTTAAAGGGGGTTCTCAATCCAGGAAAAAGGGAGGTTCAACTAATATTTCCCCATTCAAATGCGTTGATTGTTCAAAATAAAGGGCAGTTGATCAGCCACTGATAAATATGATTTTTGTGTACTGTGCAAATTTTATTTTTTCCGGTGTTTAACTTGAAATTACAGTACGGCTAAAATTATTAATGATGTTTTTTTTTATAGAGACAGTAACTTTAATATTTAAGGAATGACTGTAATATTTTTTCTGTCTATGAAGAAATAACATAAAAAATGTGGTGCACACTGAATAACGCGAGTAGCGGGTTATTTAACAGTGTGCGCCACATTTTTTATGTTATTTCGAATAGACAGAAAAAACATTACAGTCATTTCTTATAATTTAATTCTAAATTCCATTCTAAACCGTAGAAAACCATGAAAAAACGTTGATGACGTCACGGTCACATGACTAAATTATGTCTATGGGCTCATAACAAAATAACGTCAGCCAATCAGAAGACGCGTTACATCCAAAATTAAATTATTATTACATATATCAATTAAAACTGATCATAAATCAAGAAACGCTTCTAAAATTACTTGGGAACAGTATACCAAAATATATATGGTCCTGAAAATTACCAATCCGGATTGTATCTCGTTTTCCGAAATCAAGTCTAACTTTATAACTATTTAACTTAGTCATATATAAGTTTAATAGCATGAGAACTTACACATTAATAAATAAAATCATTATTCACTGTGAAGAAATATTTTTCCAAATCAAAAATTACTTGTTGGTCAGCAATTAAATTAACAGTTGGTGTTACTTAAAACTACAGTACATAGAGATGTATTTCCGTATTTTATACATATGCTTAGTTTCACCATAAAGCATCGTGTATACTGACTGAGACTACTATAAGTTAGTAGTCTCAGATAATGAGTAAGGAAATATGATGTCATTTGAACGTATTCTAATATGAGGCAGGCATTACCTGTGAAAGGGGACGAAGTCTGTATGAAATTTTTTTTTAATTCAAACATGTTAAAAATAGAAACGGAAATTCCGTAACGTTTCCGATTTTTTTTCTTTCATATCAAACAATTATTAAAAATGAATTGGTATTGAGTTCCTTCTCGTATATTTTACTAGACTGATAAATATATATTTTATTCAAAGTCTCATGCAAACAAGACCGGTATAAGGAAGAAGATTTCTGCGCAGATGTGGGGATTAATACACCTTATCGCTATTTGTCTGCCATTACTGAATATCACACAGGTTCCCGTAAAATTTTGACGTCACAAAACAAAATATCTGACGCCACAATGGAAAAGTGATTGTTGATGCGTCAAAAGTTCAAACGGCCGGGTCAGCCGGGATTAGTGATAAGGTGTAGTTTAAAAAAGTCTGAAAAAAAAGTTAATGATTTTGAGTTCATTAGTAGAATGAAAAATTCAGGAAATTTTCCCGAAATTTTTTATTTTTTTTTTATTGTTTTTTCTATCGTAATTTTTATAAAATTGTCCCAAGAGTCAAGACTAATTATCCTGTTATAAATATATTTAATAAGTGACCCGCTCTATCATGTGGGTCTCCTTAGAGTCTAAGCGTAATGCGGAATTGCCGATTTTTCTAAAGTGTGAAACGTGAAAGTCAAATTATTGTGTCGTGAAAACGGGAAATGACAAAAAAAATGAGAATTTCTCACGCACATAGTGTAAGCCGGATATGGGAATCTCACAAAACAGTAATCAAGGGGGTGCAAAACATATGTCCCGATACAAATGCATTGATCTCCAAAAATAAAGAGGGGGTGCGCACCCCCGGAACCCCCCCCCCCCCCCCCCCCCTGGATCCGCCACTGCTAGAGAACCATTATAATTTTATTCTTTATACCAGACTTGTATATTTACCAACACTGGAGACAGAAGGTGTGTCATATATTGGTTGTACAACTTATTAGGTCAAAGGTCAAGGTAAAAAACTTTGGTTTCAGTTGACCATTCATCTGTCCGTCTGTAACGTGTAACAAATTATTTCCCCTCTAGAAAACAGTTATAATTTCATCATGTTCATACTTTTAGTGTATTTTAACCAACACCAGAGTGTATGTTATAATGTTTGTAATACTTCCTAGGTCAAAGGTCAAGGTCAAAACCTTTGGTTCAATTGACAACCTCATGTCCTATGGTACAGATCATATCTGCTCTATACAGTCAACATGGTCAAGAAGTGAAAATGCAAGTGATATAAAAAAAAAAAGGCATACACAATTAAGTCAATCTTAAAATTTCATCATGTTTAACTTCACTTTATAATTATTGATTTAATAAGATGAAATGCAGAATTTCTATTCATAGTTTAAATGTGATTGTCATTTCAAAGGATTCAGGTATTCATATCTTTAAATTGCTATAAAAACGTCTTAATTATTTAAACTTTTATACATGTTTTTCTTTTGAAGTCTTCTATATATCATGAATCAGACATCAGTTTCAATTGGGACATATGTTCAGTAAAATATGTGTGAAATTACAGTTCATAATCATTGTTCATAAGTTTCTATGGGAGATAATCTAAAATCATTGCTCTTTTGAAATATTGTTCTTATCTCCCCTTTAAACTTCAAGAGATCATATTAAGTTTAAAGTATGTTTCACTAAGTGTTTTAGAGAAAGATTTGTAGCATGTATCTGAAAAAAGAACACCATTTTAAAAGAAATAAATTCAAAACTAAAAGTTCAAATTTTTGGCATTTGTACATAACACTTTTCGAATGACTTTTACAATCATTGTATGCCTAGACATTCAAACATTCCTATTAATAATATCATTGAAGTGGAGTTAGAGTCTTATAAGATTGTAAGTATGCTTTACTTTATCACCTATCACTTTCAAGACTTGATGTTCAGTAGTTGTCATTTGTTGATGTGGTTCAAAAGTGTTTCTGGTTTTTCATATAGATTAGACCATTGGTTTTTCAGTTTGAATGGTTTTACACTAGTTATTTTTGGGGCCCTTTTGCAATGTAAATTTATAACTTGCTTTTCAATGTGAGCCAAGGCTCCATGTTGAAGACCATACATGTAATTTGAGACCTATAATGGTTTACTTTTATAAATTGTGTCTTGGATAGAGAGTTGTCTCAGTCATTGGCACTCATACCACATCTTCTTATAAATAACTATTGACAGTTGTTTTCTTCAGCAGTTCGTTTAAATTTCTGACCAGTTAAACAGTTTGGTGCAATTTGGTCAAAGTTTTGAATGAACTGCAATAGATGTTGAAGACCATACATGTAATTTGAGACCTATAATGGTTTACTTTTATAAATTGTGTCTTGGATAGAGAGTTGTCTCAGTCATTGGCACTCATACCACATCTTCTTATAAATAACTATTGACAGTTGTTTTCTACAGCAGTTCGTTTAAATTTCTGACCAAGTTTTGAATGAACTGCAATAGATGGAGAGCAATATTTACAGCCAAGTAAAACAAAAACAAAATAACTTAAAACTTTCCAAAGTTTCATTAAATTACAAAAATAAAAATTCTTAAATTTTCGTTGAAAGTGTGTGCTGTTTTATACACATGTATATGAATTATTTTTACAGAATTAGATTATAATGATTGGTGGAAATGCCACAGATTGAAATTGAAATAATTTTGCAAAATGACCCTGTCCCTATAACATGTATAAGTATCATTTTATTGTCGAGCCTTCAACTTCATTGACTTTAGTTGAAAAAGCAAGACATAGCGATCCTACATTCTGTCGGCGTCTGTGTCGTCGTCGTCCACAAATATTCATTCTGTTGTTAAAGTTTTTGAAATTTTAATAACTTTTTTGAACTATCCTGGATTTCTATCAAACTTGGATAGAAGCTTGTTTATGTTCATAAGATAGTATCCCATGTATCCAGAAGTAAATTTTGTAAAAATAAAATTCCATTTTTTCCTTATTTAACTTATAAATGGACTTATTTTTTTCTGCCAGGAACCATTACATTCACTTTGTGGTTAATAAAGTTTTTAAAATTTTAATAACTTTCTTAAACTATCCTGGAATTGTACCAAACTTGGACAGAAGCTTGTTTATGATCAGGAGATAGTATCCAGAAGTAAATTTTGTAAAAATAAAATTCTATTTTTTCCGTATTTTACTTATAAATGGACTCAGTTTTTCTTCCAGTTAACATAACATACAGTCTGCAGTTAATTAAAACATTTTTAAGATTCTTAAACTATCCTGGATTTTCACCAAACTTGGATAGAAGCTTTTGACAATCAAAAGATAGTATCAAGAGGAATATTTTTATTGATTTTTTTTCATCATTTTTGTTGAGTGTGTGATTAACAGCAAAAGTAGGCGAGACACTGGGTTCCGCGGAACCCTTACAAATCTTTGAAATTTCAATTTGAGATGACAAATATATTGAAAATTAATTTTTCTACAAGTTTCTTTTCCTTTGACTTAAGAAATTGTGGAAAAAATATAACAATGTCAACAGTATGCAAGAAAATTAGCTTTTTTAAGATACATTTTTTACATGTATGAGCTACAGAGTGAGACAATTTTTTTTTTCCTATTTATTGAAAGAAATATATGGCATACATCAATGATGAGATAGGAACATAACGATTACTCTTTAGCTTCACAAACATATATTACTTTATCATTAATTTGTAATGGTGTTTCCATGGCTTAGCATCAAATGATCATTGACAATTTTCTTTTTTCTTAAGCTAATTAGTACATGAATGTGAATTCGGAGAACAAATAGAAATGTCTGAGACAAATGAAGACAGTGATTTTGACTTGTTAGCAGATAGTGGATACACAGATGATATGTCTCAACTGTCGCCAGTGAAAAATGTTGATAAATCAGATATTCATCTTCTTTGTCCATCATTAAACTTCTCTGATGATGAAATGGAACAGAATTGTGTAGAAAAAAGGAACACTTTAGACGATAATGATATAGAGCCTCAGCATGTCAGGAGGTCAATCATAAAAACAGACATAGAGTTTATTGAAAGGGAGATTACTCCTGCAATGATTCAGGTAGAGGAAATCCTGACAAGTGATGATGAAATGTTTTGTACATGTCCAATTGTTTGTATTCCAAGGGAGATAATTATGAAAATTTTTACATATTTTACACAACCTGAACTCTGTTGTAAATTGTCCAGAGTTTGTAAATCATGGTATGACTATGCATTTGATCCTAGCTTATGGAAAGTTATTGACCTTCACAACTACCGAAACATACCATCTGTAAATTTATGTCGTTTAATTGCCAAAGCTACAAACTTACGGTCACTTTTATTGCATGGAAGAGAAAATATTTCAGAAAGTGAGGTTGCTGTTTTTACTGAATATACATCAAATCTTCAACACTTAGATTTAGGATTTTGTCAAAATATGAATATTCCAATGCTTTCAATAATAGTTAACAAATGCCCCATACTTGAAAGTATTAACTTGGAAGGGGATACATGTTTTAAACCTGGAAGTTTACAAATCCTCAGTAGATGTCAGCACTTAAAGGAAATGAATTTCTCACACTGTATTTTAGAAAACATGGACCTTCATCATTTAGCCAAGAATTTAGAAACTATAACAAGTCTTAATATAGATGGAATTTCTTGGATTGATGATGAGTTAGTAATTGTATTAGTTATTATACATGTATGTTATATTCAATGAATTTATGTCTGATTTATCTTCCATGTTGTTTGTCTTCTATGTTTTCTGAGATAATGAAGTCACAGTATTTTCAAATAGCACCTTAGGATTGATATACAATTTAAAATTTTCCCCTTATATTTATTTATGAACCAATCATATTCATTAATATACATTCATGGATTTGAGTTCAAAGAATTAGAACAAGTATGTAAAAAAAAAAAATCTGTATCACCGATGATTTGCCTTTATCTGGAACACTCAAACCAAATGATTTGATAACCAGAGATGTATTAGTTCTTGAACATTTGAGGAGCTTTATGACCATAAGGGACTCATCAGAATAACCAAATCCATTTAAAGCCAATTTTACCTTTGTAAGTTGGAACCTCAGTTTCTGAATAATTTCTTTGTAAAAAAAAATGTTAAAGAGGTCAAAATGGACAATTTGAAAATGATTGGTGAATGGATTTTAAAAAGTACTATAGAAAAAAAAGAATGAGAGACACTAAGTATAAAAAAGGACATAATATTTCTGATATGTTTTATGACTTTTGTAAGGTGTGATAACAATGATTTACATGACATGTAATTATGCTCTAGACTGGGTTGTAAAAAGTTACTTAAATAAATTTTTGGAGTAGACTAAGGGGAGATAATTCAAACTTTGAAAATACAATGAATAAAAATAATACAAATTTACTGATACTATTAGTTATCTTGGTGTAATCAGGGATATACAGAATTTTACACCGTGAATGAAAATTCAGACACCCTGAGGTGCAGCCGATTTTATAAATTTATAAGTTTTATGTTTTATTTCAGACCTGTGATATATTTGTTGAAACAACACAATGAACATTTAACAGAGCTCGTCATTGATGGAGCAGAAATTACAGATGACTGTTATAAATCCATCGCAAAGTGTTCTTACTTAACAGTATTTGAGGCATCATTTTGTGAATTGTTAACAGATAAAAGCCTTGAATATCTTCAGGTATACATGGTTTAGTAATATCTATGAAAATATCATCGTAAGTCCTTTATAGATTGATTTACAATGATTGATTGATTGTTGGTTTGCTTAACATGCAGTGGCAAACATGCATGTTCAGGACGAGAACAAGTTATCAATAAATAGGTAGGTCTTGTAATAGAGGCCATCCAGGATGATGGTCGGGGAAAAGCCACTGGAAAATGAGGGTATGTTGGATAGGGACAGAAATTTTGCCTTGCAACAGTCCACCTACGGTACCCTCAAAGAGTAGTTGCAAGGGTTCTTAATGTGCCTAGAGTGTGACACTCACTTTACATAAGGCTTTGTATTTTACGTCCCCATTCTGACTTGACGTGTCTGAAAACATCCCGCCAAGCCAAACAGACGCCCTATTTGGCAAGCATTTTTACTGCTGGTCAGAAGAACACCAAGTGAACATATTTCTATTCCCAAGTAACCCTTTGAGGTCAGACATACAATTATATAAAACACTATGAGGTTGTTCTCAGTAATTGACAAATCCATTTTGTGTCCCTTATAATTAGTGTCCTACGTATACACATCAAACATCTAATTGATATGGTGTAAAAATGTCATTAACAGTCAGAGAAAAACATGACTTTGTGCAATGCCAAAATATAGTAATAGACAGATGGTAAAACCTTTAATGAACATATACATGTGTATAAACAGTAATATGAACTGGTAGTTTTAATTTTGACCAACTAAAGGCCAGGATCAATTTCATGACCTACCCTATCCTAAGGCAATGCTAATATGGATTCATTATTATTCGTAGGGTACCAATTTAGTGGATTTTGTCTAGTAAAGGTAAACCACAAATTTGAATGTTTAGTGAATCACAGGGTATACATGTACATACCGGGTATTAAGACTTTTAACAGACTTTGCAAAATCAAAGAATCGAAAATTTGTGAAATTTAATTTATTTAAAAAATCTTTTAATTTTGAATGTAGGAGTATGACTTGTGATGTACATGTATATGTGTGATTTATATATTTTAGAATTTAAACAAATTGAAGACATTACGTTTAAGAAAAAAATATTTAAAAAATCTTTTAATTTTGAATGTAGGAGTATTACTTTTGATGTAGATTTTTATTTGTGATTTATATATTTTAGAATTTAAACAAATTGAAGAAGTTACGTTTAAGAAAAGGAACAGAATTCACAGCAGCTGGTTTGATGAATTTCTTCTCCTCTCCTGGAATTAAACATTTGACATCATTAGACATGTCAGAATGCACCGGTTGTGATGATATTTGTGTGTCACAATTATCACAAAGGTATGGTATAAGTCTTATCATTCCTGGAATTAAACATTTGACATCATTAGACATGTCAGAATGCACTGGTTGTGATGATATTTGTGTGTCACAATTATCACAAAGGTATGGTAAAAGTCTTCTCCTCTCCTGGAATTAAACATTTGACATCATTAGACATGTCAGAATGCACCGGTTGTGATGATATTTGTGTGTCACAATTATCACAAAGGTATGGTAAAAGTCTTCTCATCTCCTGGAATTAAACAAATAAATCAATTTATAATCTGATTTAAGAAAAAATGTAAAATTTGTAACTCCCTGACAAATTACTACATCAGCTAAGACTTGGCCATCTACCAACATGATGTGCACCAGATTGTTTTAATTTGGATGAATGCATTTATATTACAATTCAGAATAATTTTATCTTTATTTCTGATCTCTTTTTTTGCTTTGACCAGTACTTGTATTTCTTCTATATAATTGCACAAAATTTGCATCTTGGAACAATGTGGAACCGTTGAAGCTAATCTTGAAAGAATATATATTTTTCACCTTCACATCTTGCTTGTGAATCTAACTTTTTTTTAGGTCAGGGCCTGACAAAACATAATTTGTAGGTAACATTAAAACATAAAAAATGATAATATTATCACTTGCAATTCCCAAATAAAATGGAGTTCCTGTCAGGAAATATATGTCACAATTAGTCTCGGAAGTAACAGTAATTTTTATATGACCGTAAAAATGTTTTGGTCATATATTGGTGTCACGTCATTGTCAGCGTTGTCCAAAGACAGATGATTTCCAGATAATAACTTTAAAATAATTAAATAGAAATCAATTAAATTTAAACACAAGGTTTATAACCACTAAAGGAAGGTTGGGATAGATTTTGGGGTTTTTGGTCCTATCAGTGTAGGAATTAGGGGTAAAAACCGGGCACAAATAAGCATTTTCTTGGTTTTCGCACAATAACTTTAGTATAAGTAAATAAAAATCTATGAAATTTAAACACAAGGTTAATGACCACAAAAGGAAGAATGAGATTGATTTTGGGAGTATTGGTCCTAACAGTTTAGGAATTAGGGGCTAAAAGTGTCCAAAATTAAACTTTGTTTGATTTCATCAAAAATTGAATTATTGGGGTTTTTTGATTTGCCTAATATAACCGTGTATTTAGATTTTAGATCCTTAATTTTTGGTCCTGTTTTCAAATTGGTCTACATTAAGGACCAAAGGGTTGAAAATTTTATCATGAACTGAATTCTTTGGGTTCTTTGATATGCTGAATCTAAACATATACTTAGATATTTGATTATGTGCCCAGTTTTCAAGTTTGTCCAAATTGGGGTGACGGGTCCAAAAGTAAACTTTGTTTGATTTAAAAAAAAATTGAATATATAAGGGGGTCTTTGATATGCTGAATCTAACCATGTATTTAGATTTTGCATATTGAACTATAATAGGTAAATGTCCAATTTAAATTTTTTAATTCTTCGACCACATTCATTCTGTATCAACTATTTAATCACAATCCAAATTCAGAGCTGTATCAAGCTTGAATGTTGTTACCATACTTGCCCCAACTGTTCAGGGTTGGACCTCTGCGTTTGTATCAAGCTGAGCCCTGCTGAATCTGGTTTTATGTTACATTTTGCAAGTAATCAAAGACAGTGGCTTTTTAAAAAATGGACTGGAGAAAAATCCAACATCTTGTTCTATTTTCAAAACATAAATAGATTACTATAGTGGTTATGACTAACTGTTTTAAGTTATTTTCCATTGTGTCACAAGTAATACTGTTTTGAGAATGAACTAGATATTTTCTATTCAATACCTTTTGTATTACAGCTGTGGAAAGACTTTAAAGCATCTATCATTATGTTGGTGCTGGCACATCACAGATAGAGGAGCAACTTCAGTAGTTGATCATTGTAGGTAAGAATGTCTACATTATCACAGTTTTATTCCTAATCATTACATAAAATTAATGGCATTTTTGGTTTTGATACTTATTTCATACGGCAAGAATATCAAGCAAGTTGCCTGCTCATACAAATGTATTCCCTTTTATTTATTACTCCCTACTGATGAACTATTAGTTTTATTTGATTATAATTTGAAAATAGGATTGTATTACATCATATCTAATTTTAGAGAACTATTAATCATATATAAAGTTAGATTGTTTTTCACACTTTTTTCATCATGCTTGAAGATATTGATTGATAATTGGTATATAGTTTTATCATGTTACAGATCAAGGTTGAATTCTTGTTTCAGTCTTATAATTTTGTGCAGAGTTAAATTCCTTGGACTTGAAAATTCACTCATATAATCAGTTTTCCACACTGTTTTTAGTCATGCTTGTTTTTCAAGTTGTTCCCCATTCATTGAAAATTTAATGAAGATGAAAATATCAAACTTTTACTTCTTAAATAGTAGAAAAATTTTAAAGCGTTATGGTCACTTTACTATTTTTTCAGCAATTTGCTACACTTAGATTTAACTGGGATCGACAAGATAAATGGGGACTGTTTTGGGCGTGTACCAACAGAAATGCCACACCTTAGACTACTAGACCTTAAACAGTGTAACAGGGTATGTTTTTATATATTTACAGATACCTTGAACTGCTCAATCTACAAGGTGTCAAATCGATTGCAGGTGACAGTTTTGCTAGAATACCAACTGATATGCCATTTTTAACCAAGTTATCTTTATCTGACTGTAATATGGTATGTTAAAAATAAGAGAATGATGACCATAATACATTAATACAATCATTGCTTTTTCAAAATGTTTTTGTATTTTGTTTTAAAATTATATTATTTAATCCTCTGTGGACTCATGATAGCTTTCCTCTGTGGACTCATGATAGCTTTCCTCTGTGGACTCATGATAGCTTTCCTCTGTGGACTCATGATAGCTTTCCTCTGCGAGTTTGGAGGTTCTTGGCTTTGCTTATGTTTACAAATGAGCAACTTCAAACTTAAAGGTCTCTTTCTATGTAGAAAAATAAATCCTTAAAGTGCACACAAGACAAATTTGATGCCTTGAAAAATTCTGAAAGATGAAATTATCAAAGAGACAGTGCTATCATGAGTCAACTTTGAAACTTTGAAACTTGAAACTTTTTATTTCACTAAAGGCCTCACATGAGACATAATAGTACAATAAATTTAACAAACATTTAATTTAACAAACAATAGTAATGCATGAACTAACATATATACATATAAAGTAGGTGTATGCAGATGAAAGAGTAATATCCATATATTATCATTTAAATACAGACATAACAATTTTGCAAAATTTTGCCAACCCAACAAGTACATACTTATCTTGACTACTCATTAAATTTGACAAGCTTACAGTATTTTTGTTTTTATATATATGATCAGGTATAAACTTTAGTCTTTCTTGAGTAAAAAAGTTACAATTAAATATATAATGAAATTCATCACCCAGTTCTTGCTTAATATTACAAAGATCACAAATTCTTTCAGCTCTATTGATACTAAAAAATCTACCAGCTTCAATTGGCAATTTATGGCTACCACATCTAAACTTAATAAGATTATACATTAAGTCAGGTGGAAGTACAGTGAGATAATTCTCAAATTTAAAATCAGATTTATAAATACGGTAATTTATACACTTCGGTGAGTCGTATACTTGTAATTTCCAACCTTCTACAAATTTTTCATGAAGAACATGCTTTACATTTTTAGACAGGCTTATATTTCTTAATACAGATTGGTCATACCAATAATTTTCATAACCACATTCAATTAAAATATCTTTTATATATAATAACCATTTAGAATGGTACACATCACCTTCATTCAGTTTATGCAACATGTTCGAGATATTTTCTCTTTCTTGCCATTTAAAATTTGCTGCCAAAAACCAACCATTCTAGCTTTAATGCATATAGACATGGGTGTTCTACCAAGTTCGCCATATACAATATAGTTTGGCGTACATTTTTTAACCTTTAATATATACTTGCAAAATTCTAAATGCAAAGACTCAATAATATCATTATTTTCATAACCCCATACTTCTGCACCATATAACAAAATAGGTGCCACCATTGCATCAAATAATTGTAACAAAATATCTATTGGCAAACTAAGCTTTCTCGCTTTACATAAAACATAGAACATAGCTTTTCTAGCTTGTTGTACAAGTCTAGCCAGAGGAAAGCTATTATGCAGAGTTATGGTCCTTGAACTTAGAAAATTCACTCAAATAATCAGTTTTCTATACTTTTTATACTACCCAAAAAAAATTTGGGATCGTATAATGGTATGATGTTGTTGTCGTCTGTGTAGTCCGAAGACACATTGGTTTCCGTATAATAACTTTAGTTTTAGTGAATAGATCTTTTTTTCAGAAGGTTCAATACCACAAAAGGAAGGTTGGGATTGATTTTTGGGATGATGGTCCCAACAGATTAGGTATTAGGGGCCCATAACAAGCATTTTTCTAGTTTCAGGATAATAACTTGTGTACTAGTATTTCAATTGCTCTGAAATTATACCACAATGTTTAAAACCACAAGTAGAAGGTTTGAATTCATTTCAGGGGTTATGGGGCCAAAGTTTAGGAATTAAGGACCAAAAAGGGGCCAAAACAAGCATTTTTCTAGTTTCCAGACAATAACTTCTGTGTAATTATATGGATCTCTCTGAAAATGTACCACAATGTACCATATAACAAAGGGCTTGGATTAAGTTTTGGGTTAATTGCCCAAAATATGCAGCAATTAGGGGCCAAAAAAGGGCCAAAAAGAAGCATGTTTCTAGTTTCCAAACATTCATAACAATAACTTGTGTTTAAGTGTATGGATCTCTCTGAAATTGTACTACAAGGTCCAATACTACAAAGGAAAGCATGGGATTGAGTTTAAGGTTTATTACTCCAAGGAGGATTCAAAAAGTTGGGGGGGGGATTTTTTGTTTACCATTTTTTTATTTTGAAAAGTTTCAAAAAGAAATCTTCAATTGCACAGTATTGTGCAATAGATTTGTTAGATCTTTGACCACATTAATTTTGTGACAAAAACCTATATTATTTAAAAAATTTGATCACAATCCAAATTCAGACAGTATCAAGCTTGAATATTGTGACCAAATTTGTCCCAACTGTTCAGGGATCGACCACTGGGGTCGTATAAAGCTGCGCCCTGCGGAGCACCTGGTTACATTGAAGATATCGACTTGATATTTGTTATATAGTTTACACCATGACAGGTTATAAATCAAGTTCGTATTTTTGTTCCAATACAATGAACTCTGAACTATGTATTGCCATGCAGTAGGTACTCTCAAAATGCTTGTTTTATTTTTATTTTATTCATTTTTTTTCAAGTTTGTATGTTTGTTCTGATAAACACATGAGCTGTGAAATGTATTTGTTCATGCATATATATATGAATAGACATGAAACAAAACAATTACTTTTTGTTACTATCAATATAAAACATGCATGTATTAATGTAATGTTATTTGTTGTGTATTGGTTATTGTAATGTATTGTTTATTTCAGATTAAAGATGAGTTAATTGAGGATGTTGTTCGACAGAAGAGAAACCTGACTGTTATTAATTACTATGGAGAAACTGTAATGTTTGAACAATCATGACACAAAAGATTACTGACAACAAAACTCATATATATATCACTGAAGACCTACAGTATGAAAAACAGCAATAATATGTGTAGTAGCACTGTTAATTTGCTATATTGGTTCTGCCATAAAAATTTACATTATAATTGGTTTTCATTTGTTTTCTACATTCCATTATATAACCAAGGCAGAGGAGGCATTAAGTGATACCATAGTCGTCTGTATGTACATCCCAAAATTTGTTTCCGTTCTCTTACTTAAGCTCTCCTCTTGAAACCAAATGGTATGAAACTTCTACACAATGGTTAATACCACAAAAATATGCAAGAAGGGACTTTTAACTATGTGGTAATTAAGAAATATGTATTTTAGCTTACATTGACAAAAATAGAATTGAAAGGATCAATTTTTGCATTCTTTTTTATATATGTAGGACTCAAATCTATGGCAGGTTCCAAATTTATGGCAGATTCCTAATCTATGGCTATTATGACCTTACAAATGCCAAACAAATCAAATCTATGGCAAATTTTTGTTTTCTCAAAATCTATAGCAGACTTTGAAATTGTGTAATTTTCTGAAAAAAAAACAGTAAAATATAACGCCATGTTATATGTTGTCATGATTATTTTTATTTGTAGAATGTAAATCAAAAACAGATATTTAACACAAATTTTACAAATACACAGGGAAACACTTCGTTTTCCCTCTAGAACAATTTGCTGATGGTTTCAAGGAAGATGTGATGAAGAAAGGCACTGCTGTTTTTTAGTTGTGGATATTTTTATAAAAAGTCTAACCTTGACAGTGACAACAACGTGATAGCAATATAAACCCAAAACTTTTAAGCTGTCATATAACTGTATAAAAACTGCTTTCTTATTTGGTAAAGAACTTCCATTTTTATATACGATCGCATTGGCGGTCCTATATTGGTATCACGTCGTCAGCGTCTTTGTCAACAACGTTGTCCGAAGACAGATGCTTTCGGGATAATAACTTTAGTATAAGTAAATAGAAATCAATAAAATTTTAACACTATGTTTATAACCATCAAAGGTGGCTTGGGATTAATTTTGGGGGTTATGGTCCTATCAGTTTGGGAATTATATAACATACATTTATCTAGTTTCAGGACAATTAGTTGTGTATAA
This sequence comes from Mytilus edulis, assembly GCF_963676685.1. Taxonomy (NCBI): domain Eukaryota; kingdom Metazoa; phylum Mollusca; class Bivalvia; order Mytilida; family Mytilidae; genus Mytilus; species Mytilus edulis. The sequence continues at coordinate 69,961,302 of NC_092351.1, forward strand.
GTATTTCAATTACTCTGAAATTGTACCACAATGTTCATACCATTAAGTAGAAGGTTGGAATATATTTTAAGGGTTAAGGGGTAAACAGTCTAGGAATTAAGGGCCAAAAAGGGGCCAAAAACAAACATTTTTGAAGATTCGGGACAATGACTTATGCTTTTTTCACTGTATGGATCTCTCCGACATTGTACCTCATGGTTCCATATATTGAAGGGAATCCAATTCCAATTTAAATTTAAAGAATACTGTTATATATATGTTTGATTACTTGATTACCTCCCTTACACTCATTGAAAATTATGTTAAAGGAAGTGATAATTGTCCTGAGATGTGTAGCTTTAAATTTATTTTTTGAAGTTACTGTTAATTAGGGCCCCACCTTTAGGCGGGTCGCCCTATAGTGATCAGTCTGTCCGTCCATCCGTCGTACCGTCCGTCCGTAACACTTTAACTTTGTGTCCGCTCCATATCTAGAGAACCATTATGATTTCATACTTTATACTTTACATGTTTATTAACCACCACCAGAAGGCGTGTCATGATGTATGTACAACTTCCTAGGTCAAAGGTCAAGGTAAAAAAACTTTGGTTTCAGTTGACAACCCTGTGTCCTGTGGTGAAGATCGTGTCAGCTCTATATCTTGAGAACCGTTATGATTTCAAAGTTTATACTTGACATGTATATGAACCAACACCAGAGGGTGTGTCATAATTTATGAACGACTGCCTAGGGCAAAGTTCAAGGTCAAAAACTTTGGTTTCAGTTGACAACCCCATGTCCTATGGTAAAGATTGTGTCCACTCTATATCTTGAGAACCGTTATCATTTTAAAGTTTATACCTGATATGTATATAAACCAATATCAGAGGGTATGTCATAATTATGTACAACTTCCTAGGTCAAAGGTCAAGGTCAAAAACCTTGGTTTCAGTTGACAACCCCATGTCCTATGGTAAAGATCGTGTCCGCTCTATATCTTGAGAACCGTTATCATTTCAAAGTTTATACTTGACATGTATATAAACCAACACCAAAGGGTGTGTCATAATTTATGTGCAACTTCCTAGGTCAAAGGTCAAGGTCAAAAACTTTGGTTTCAGTTGACAACCCCATGTCCTATGGTAAAGATCGTGTCCGCTCTATATCTTGAGAACCGTTATCATTTCAAAGTTTATACTTGACATGTTTATAAACCAAGACCAAAGGGTGTGTCATAATTTATTTACAACTTCCTAGGTCAAAGGTCAAGGTCAAAAACTTTGATTTCAGTTGACAAACCCATGTCCTATGGTAAAGATACAATTTTTTAATGCACATTATTCACAGCGGGGTCCACAGAGATGGCTCCCATCTCAATGATATCTAGTTAATATAAATTCTAACCATGACTGTAAGTTATTTTATATTTTAATACTTTATGATGTATTTAAATGAGTAGTTATTGTTGCCAACTTAATTAGATAGTAGAATTGAGATTATTTTTGGAATAAGGGATTGGGGGAGGTGAAAAAAAATGGGGAGTGGTGGGGGGTAAAATTTTTCTCATTTCAGATTTCAGAAATTAAAGATTTTTTTTTCAAATATTTTTTTTGAGGGGATTTATATTCAACAGCATATATAGTGTATTGCGCAAAAGCAAAAAAAATACTTTTAAGTTCATTAGATCACATTTATTCTGTGTCAGAAACCTTTGCTGTGTCAACTTTTAATCACAATCCAAATTCAGAGCTGTATCAAGCTTGAATGATGTGTCCATACTTGCCCTAACTGTCCAGGGTTCGACCTCTGGGGTCGTATAAAGCTGCGCGCAGTGGAGCATCTGGTTAATTAACTAATTGGTATAAGAAATGAATTGAATAGGTACCATACACATATCAGGAATTGCCCTTATTATTCACATAATTTTAATCCTGAATTCTGTATTAAGGTACCGTATATCACTTCTATCCTTCTACACAATGGTAATTTTATGCCGTAGATTTGGGTTGGCATGGAGTCATTTTTGCCTTTTATTAGGAATCTTAAACTTTTAAAAAAACCTTTTCCTCTTAAACTACTGTACCGTATTGCAAAGTAAAAGCTGTAAAAAGCCTTGGCATGACAAAGATTACCAATTCAAATCAAGAGATGACCAAGGACCTGATTGATATATACTTAAAAACAACAACAACAACAAAAAATCAATCAATAAGCAAAAACATACAAATTTAACAGACCTTACTACAAATAACAAAACATATCTAACTATAAACAAACAACTTTTCACGTGTTCAAAATCTTTGTACAACTTTGTTAAATTAAAATATTTAAAAAAAAAAATCTCTACAAAAATCACATGAACTAAACATGATCCAAAAAAATGAGGTCAAGGTCATATAAACAAAACGAGAAATATATGTACACCTTACAATAATTCAATACACCAAATATAGTTGACCTATTGCTTACAGTTACTAAAAAACAGACGACCAAGAAAACTAAACATTGATATACAGGTTATAATCATTTCATATATTTTGTTTAATCGAGGTTAGAACTCACATGAAAGTAACTGCAAGCAGTCTCTTGTTAATTTATGTATCATTGTCATTTTCCTTAGTTTCTTTTGTTAACTATTCTGACATCTACACAGACTTATTTAAAACTGAGTTTTATTGTGCGTATTGCTATGTATTTGTTTATTCTACATTGGCTAGAGTTATAAGGGGAGGTTTCATGTTTAACCCACAGCATTTTTGTGCCTGTTCAAAGTCAGGAGCCGCTGGTCTTTGTTAGTCTTGTATGTTTTTTTTAAATTTTAGTTCATTTATATGTTTCTGAGATTAATGTGACGTTTATTTCACTAAACTGGTACATAATTTTTTTAAGGGGCCAGCTCAGGAACACCTCCAGGTGCCGGATTTTCTCGCTGCCCTCAAGACACATTGGTGGCCTTCAACTGTTGTCTGCTCTTTGACATATTCACCATTTCCATTCTCAATTTTATTGATCAATAAACCAGGAGGTGAAGGTCAGATGAACCATGCCAGAGAAACATTTACACCTTACAATCAATCTGTGCATTACATATAGTTGACCTATTGCTTTTATTGTCTTAGAAACAAACTAAACCAAGAAAAACTTACCCATTGACCAATGTACCATGAAAATGAGGTCAAGGTCAGATGATACCTGCCATACAGACATATCCACCTTTCAAGCCTTCCATACAGCAAATTAGGTGACCTATTGGTTATATTTAAGAAAAACAGGCCAAACACAAAACCTTAACACTGAGCAATGAACCATGAAAATGAGGTCAATGTCAAATAAAACCTGTGTGACTGATATGTTCATCATATAAGATTTCAATACACTAAATATAGTTGACCTTTTGAATATAATAGTATTTGAAAAAAAGACAAAAATTCAAAAACTTTACTAAGACCAAAAAACCTTGAAAATGAGGTCAAGGTCAGATGACACTTGCCAGCTGGACATGTACACATTACAATCATTCCATATATCAAATATAGGAGATCTATCAGATAATCTTATAGTATCTGATATTATATGGAATTAACCACAAAAACTTTACCATGTTCACTGATCCAGGAAATGAGGTCAGGGTCAAATGAAAACTATCTGACGGGCATTAAGACCTTGCTAGGTATGCACATATTTAATAAAGCATTTTACTCATTATAAGAAAGAAATTAACATTACAAAAAGCTTAACTTTTTTGGCAAGTAGTCATGTGCACTGAACCATGAAAATGAGGTCAAGGACAATGGACATATGACAGACAGAAACTTCATAACATAATGCATCTATATACAAAGTATGAAGCATCCAGGTCTTCCACCTAAAATATAAAGCTTTGAAGAAGTTAGCTTACGCTATGCCGCCATCAGATCAATATTCATATCGGGAGCTTCCTACAACAGAAGTTGAAGGCACAACAAAAAGTCAGACCAAAGGGCAGAAAACAACCTGACAACTGGCCATGATTTTATAAATTCATTCTTTTTGCTGTGTAGTATAAAGATTCAATATTACTCCGAGATGAAGAACAGAAAATGTAGTCCTGTTTGTTGCTTTGGAAATTGTCTGGTGTTGGTAGACATCTTTTGCTATATGAATTAATATTCCTACTACTGAATTTAAAGGTAAAAGATGAATGATTAAAATACTTCAAATTTTTTTTTATTTCATAATTAAACAAAGATTTCAACTCCATCAGATAAAGATGACACATAGTTTTGAATTCAATTTCGTCAAGTGAGCAATTTCATAAAATATACAATGTACATGTATTTTGAATAATAGAAGTGGCTCCAATGACAAAAAAAGTTTTCCTTAAAAATTTTAAAACTGCACTGTCGGTTAGGATTTAGGCGACTTCTTTTTAGCTGCATCCATGAGAATTCTAATTCGTTCAATGTTGCTGGTTGTTGATTTAAGTCTGCTACTTGTATCATCAGATAGTTCAGATGTATTTAAAGAATCACTTGAATCATCTTTTGAAACTCCTGAATAGTTATTTCCCTTGTTGGGAGAGTAGTTCCCCTTTAATAATAAAGTACTGGGTGAAGATGTCTTCTGATGACTAAACAATGAAGGACAATCAGATTCTGATGATGATGTCAAAGTTTTTTGTGATGATTTATAGCTTGGACTGCTTGGAGAACACACACTCATTGAATTTTTGTTGAAATATGAATTTTCATGTGATTGAGTGTCTTTTGAGAGCATGATCTCTGGACTTTTTAGCATAGGCATATTCATTGAACTTTTCCTTGGTGATGCAGACTGTAAAATTTGAGATAAATTAATGGCAGGAGTTGTTGGAGCAGTTTGATAATTCTCTACAAGCGATGTATTCTGTGATATACTAGGAGATTCACTGATGTCAGACTGATATGGTGTAGTAGGGGCTGTAGCAAAGTTTTCACCAAATGATGCATTAAAAGATCTTGGTGAAACTGCACCTGTTAGTGAATCTCCCATAGAAAAAGATGCTCCACTCTTGTTAGGAGACAAGTTATCTAAAGTGGTCACTTCATTCATGTAGTTGCTCAATTCTTCCACTTTCGTGCTCATCTTCTCTATTTCCGTCAATTTTTTTTGTTTAGGCTTATTCAGTTTCCCATACTGAAGCATTTTACCTGCTGGCACTAGTATTACATCAGAATCTGAATCGTAATATTTGATGCATGACCTTATTGAACGTCCAACTGAAATATCTTTATCGGAGTTATCCTCAGCTGCCTTCTGACTATTAGAAGGCTTCTGATTGGCTGTAGTGTTATAATTCTCATCGTTGTCACCACATGGCACTTTCTGTTCATCTGCCATTGCAGCCATCTTCAGTTTTTCCAGTAAATATGACGGAGTCTTCAGTAAGGTTCGTCTCCCAGTAGGAGTAGATGATATTGCTGATTCTGACACATAACCAGACGATATTGCTGGTTCTGATGTACGACTAGATGATATTGCTGGTTCTGATGTACGATTTGATATTGCTGGTTCTGACGTACGACTTGATGATATTGCTGGTTCTGACATACGACCTGCTGATATCGCTGGTTCAGACATATTACTAGATGATATTTTATTTGTCTGGTTCTTACATATGGACATAGATTCTGCAGTTCTTGTTACTGGTTTGTCTGATTTCTGCCTATCTTTATTAGATCCTGAAAGATACATATATACAATTACATTATTGAATGAACTAATCAATTAATATAATAAACAAATGTAGATTATTTTCCCGTACAGTATTCATGTACAATTTCTTTTTCATTTTATATTGCGAGTTTTCAATGATTTAACAATAAATTGTGTTTTTCATAACTAAAATGTCTAAGGACACACCAATTAAATTCTTTGTTGGACAGACCTGTCCACATATTTTTCTTTACAGATTTTTTCTCCTTTCAAATATTCCCACTTCCAGAATAGTTATTGTGTCTACTTCCTGCAATGTTTTTTTTATATTGTAAATAAAAACCAATAATCACTAAAGTGTTTTAGTGAACATCAAATTGAGACCCTAGAAACAGTTTCCAGCATTAACACAGCTTTCTTATCAATGTGAAGGACGATTCTTCTCACAATCCTGTTGAATTAAGCTGTTAGATTTAACAGAAATTTGAAGATGTATGCGCTAATACAGACATCTTTCAGGAAAACTATCCATATCCACTACATTTCTATGCACCTGTCCTAAATCAAGAGCCTGTAAATCAGTAGTTGTAGTTTGTTGGTGTGGTTCATAGGTGTATATTATAGACTAGACTGTTGGTGTGGTTCATAGGTGTATATTATAGACTAGACTGTTGGTGTGGTCATAGGTGTATATTATAGACTAGACTGTTGGTGTGGTCATAGGTGTATATTATAGACTAGACTGTTGGTGTGGTCATAGGTGTATATTATAGACTAGACTGTTGGTGTGGTTCATAGGTGTATATTATAGACTAGACTGTTGGTGTGGTTCATAGGTGTATATTATAGACTAGACTGTTGGTGTGGTCATAGGTGTATATTATAGACTAGACTGTTGGTGTGGTTCATAGGTGTATATTATAGACTAGACTGTTGGTGTGGTCATAGGTGTATATTATAGACTAGACTGTTGGTGTGGTTCATAGGTGTATATTATAGACTAGACTGTTGGTGTGGTCATAGGTGTATATTATAGACTAGACTGTTGGTGTGGTTCATAGGTGTATATTATAGACTAGACTGTTGGTGTGGTTCATAGGTGTATATTATAGACTAGACTGTTGGTGTGGTCATAGGTGTATATTATAGACTAGACTGTTGGTGTGGTCATAGGTGTATATTATAGACTAGACTGTTGGTGTGGTTCATAGGTGTATATAGACTGTTGGTGTGGTTCATAGGTGTATATTATAGACTAGACTGTTGGTGTGGTCATAGGTGTATATTATAGACTAGACTGTTGGTGTGGTCATAGGTGTATATTATAGACTAGACTGTTGGTGTGGTTCATAGGTGTATATTATAGACTAGACTGTTGGTGTGGTCATAGGTGTATATTATAGACTAGACTGTTGGTGTGGTCATAGGTGTATATTATAGACTAGACTGTTGGTGTGGTTCATAGGTGTATATTATAGACTAGACTGTTGGTGTGGTTCATAGGTGTATATTATAGACTAGACTGTTGGTGTGGTCATAGGTGTATATTATAGACTAGACTGTTGGTGTGGTTCATAGGTGTATATTTATATTATAGACTAGACTGTTGGTGTGGTCATAGGTGTATATTATAGACTAGACTGTTGGTGTGGTTCATAGGTGTATATTATAGACTAGACTGTTGGTGTGGTTCATAGGTGTATATTATAGACTAGACTGTTGGTGTGCTTCATAGGTGTATATTATAGACTAGACTGTTGGTGTGCTTCATAGGTGTATATTATAGACTAGACTGTTGGTGTGGTCATAGGTGTATATTATAGACTAGACTGTTGGTGTGGTTCATAGGTGTATATTATAGACTAGACTGTTGGTGTTCCTGTTTGAATTGTTTTATACTAGTCATTTTATGGTCCTTAACAGCTTGCTGTTTGGTGTGATCAAAGGATCCTTGTTGAAGGCCATTATAACACCTATAATAGTTAACTTTAAATACATTGTGATTGGATGAAAAGTTGTCTCATTGATATTCTACCCCATCTGATTAAGATACAAAGTGCCAAAAAGACAAAGAAAAACAAGAATGTGTCCATAGTACACAGATGCCCCACTCGCACTATCATTTTACATGTTCAGTGGACCGTGAAATTAGGGTTAATACTTTAATTTGGCGTTAAAATTAGAAAGATCATATCATAGGGAACATGTGTACTAAGTTTCAAGTTGATTGGACTTCAACTTCATCAAAAACTTTAATAAAAACTTTAACCTGAGCTTTGCACTATCTTTTTCTTTGTTCAGTGGACCGTGCAATTGGGGTCAAAACTTTAATTTGGCATTAAAATTAGAAAGATCATATCATGGGGAACATGTGTACTTTTCAAGTTGATTGGACTTTAACTACATCAAAAACTACCTTGACCAAAAACTTTAACCGAAGCAGGACAAACAGACACATGGACGAACAAACGAACAAACGAACAAACGGAGGCACAGACCAGAAAACATAATGCCCCTCTACTATCGAAGGTGAGGCATAAAAATGAGAAAACCAATTTAAAGCAGACCCAGACATCCAATATATAACACATAAAACTAAAAGTGCACACATCAAAGAACAGCATGAAACTCTAAAAACTTGTGGAGAAATCAGCTGTTCTGTAGGATGAGCAGTTCTTGCTTCTAGCAAGACACCTGTTGTGATGTTAGTCATAAGTCGTCTGTAGAGGGAGGAAAGACATCCATGACAATTCAATGCAAATCATTTAAGGCAGTTGAAATAATTATTGTATTATTCAGTTTAAGATCTGATGTCCTCAGAAAGTAACAGTAATACTGTATAAGAACTCATAAATATTCTGCAATCACAAGTGTAGATATAATTACATGTCTATATGAATAGAACCACTTCAGAAGTTGATAAATTAAAGAAATGTCAAAAGTTCAAGTGGTTACTAAAGTTTCATACCATCTTGTTTTGATCAATATTGTTGGAACCTATGAATTTATGTATACAAAACACTAATATAATCACTCGCCTTTACTTTTCAAGTTTCACCTAAAAAAAATTGCAAATTATTTTTTTGATTAAAATGATTAAATCACTCACTCGCCCCAATTTCTGGAGGGGAAATAATACCAGAAGACCTATATCTTGCTTTTTGACTCCGTCACAACGAGACAAAAATCTTTTGAAGACGGTTCAATAACTGAAAATGGATGTATGTGCTTTAAGACTGGTCAATATAATTAATTCTAAAGCCATCCCATACAAATATTTTATAGTTCTTTTTCCATTAAAGTCTTCTTACTAATTCAGAGAGGAATATTACAATAACAAGTATTCTGAGAGAATTGCAGCAATACATAATCCCCATCTGGTTAAAAACTCATTGTACAAGAACAAAAAGCTGACTTGATCTCTAACTTGTCATGTGGGAACTATAAAAACTAATATAAAATCAATATCTTCAGGAATGATGAAAAATACCTGACCGCAGGATAGAAGGACAGACAAGAGTGCAAACTTATAATCCCCTTTGACTTTGTTTGTAGGGGACTCATAATCAAAAATAAGATTACCCCCTAATCCTTCATGCCATATAGATGCATTGCTGTATTTCACATCCAAGCCTATGATCCCTCTGCAGTTTTCATTGAATCCAGAGGAGTCCTTATTGAAGTCATGATCATCTGGTGGTCCTCTGTTGTAACGGTGTCTGTTGTATCTGCGACTGTCTCTGCTGGCTAATAAGCCTGATAAATTTTCAAATGCAACAGGAAGTTTGTGGGCATTGTTCTGAATTATAAGAAATAATACATCATTAAATGTTAACAAAACTAAATAATTAGGATGAAATCAGGGAGCTTTGTTTTTTCCACTTTATTTGGATTCATAAAAACCAAGCTAAGCTAATTATCAAGTGGGTGAAATAAAAGGAAGTCAAAATATAAATTTCACTGTTTTGCTAATTAAATAATTTAAATCTTAAATTAAACCTACAGGTTTAGTCAAAATTGGGAGTGTTTTATTTACAATGCTACATATAGCTTGATTCCATCCCTCATCAAATTAAGAAATAATTCATGGAAGCCATAGATTTGTTGGAAATTTACACATGGCCTGGGCCGTGATATTCGAATTTTATCCTGAGCGTTAGCGAGGGATAAAATTAACGAATATCACGGCCCAGGCCATGTGTAAATTTACAACAAATCTATGGCTTCCATGAATTATTTCGATTCTAATAGGACAAATACGATCATTAAAAAACTGAAGCGATGATGGGTATACCGTGTGTGTGGCTGTTCTATTTTACCCATTTTTCGATAAATGTAAAACAAATTTAATAAACCTGCATGAATGATTTCTTAACTAACCGCTAGAAAAAAAATGTGATTCCTTTTGTTACTTCTCAGTAAACCCAACATTTGCAATTTTAAATTTACATTTTTTATCGTAAGCTACCGTCAAATTCACTGTTGACATGTTGTAACCAAGGAGCCGCCATGTTGGCTTGCTGAAATCAGTAAATGTGCGAATAATGCAATAGAACAGAAAACAAGCAACACCTACCTCAATAATTTATTTTAATGCAATTGTATCCGAGTTTAGAAGGTAAACGCAATAGAAAAACCTTCAGCTTTGACGTTTTCATACGTATGACGTCATGTTTTGAAATGACGTTAATGCGCCAAAATCATTACTGGAATTTCGCGGAATTTTAATTTATTTTGTTTTTGTCCATTTTTCCGTTCTCTAATGTGTAAATTCTTTTTGTTATGCGTCAGAATCAGAATAAATGTTCTGTAGGGTTTTATTCAATTGTAATTGTTAACACAGCGAAATCCACAACCGTTTACACATAGGTTACGATACATGTGGATTTACGTGGGAGGCATATTTAAACAGCCATTTGTGTACATCTTGGAGTCTGCGCTAAGTATAGATATATCGAGAATTTTATCACGGTATTGTTTACAAAGCGAAAGAAGCACGTCATATTAGAATTAAAATTTTACTTTATAATCTCCAGTACAACATCGATTTTCAACACATTTTTAGTCCTACATGTTTTTTTTGCAATTTAGTAGAAATTATGTAAATTATAGAAACCTATAAATTATTTTTGCAAATAAATCAATGTAAAGCTTCCAACCAAATATGAAATCATTCTGTTTAGTAGACAAAGTTTGTTTTTTTTAACCAATCATGGTGTCCAACATTTGAGCTAACTGGTAAACAATCATATGTATCATTACAAAATAAAACACAGTAGATGATTAGAGTGATTAAACAAAACAAAAATAACAAAAAAGATTTGTTCACACTTGTAAACTATAAGTAATTTAAATGCTGATTAAATAGAATCAAATTCAAATGTCTCTGACAACTTTTCCAGCAGTTATGAAAGCTTATTGGATAATTTGTAGTAATTTAAAGATGCTAAAGATGTCTCATTTACACAATAAAAAAACATTGGCTGCAGTAGCATGCTTACAGACGAAGAAGAAGGATTGAGATGTTTAGGATATTTCAGCCACAAAGGATTACTGCATTTTCATGATTTTAAACGAACTATGTGTTTGGTAATGTTGATGCTTTGAGTCTTCATAAGAGGTTAATAAAGATACCTAAAGTGTTTTCTTTATAACAAAGGAATATATCGAGATTAGACAAATAGTTCAGTAAAGAACTTTAATAATTGTTATAAATATCAATTTTATTAAAAAAAAACATTTCTTCTTAAAATATACATGGTAAAATTAATGATCTTAATACCTTTTGTGTACACTAAACCCACACAAGTCCTACATAGACTATCAACTGCATGTAGACAAACATGATTCAAACTACATGTAAAATTTGAGTTTTATCCATAGGAACGTAATTGTGTTTAGTTTAAGAGTGAATTACATTATTCAAACACAACACAGAGTTTAGGTCAATGTGAACACGGCCTAACATTATTCACAAAACAGTCTTTGGAAGACACTGTAGCCTAGAGAAAATATGGTTTCAAGTAGTACCTGAGAAAAGTGAGAGGGAAATTTTTGTTGCACATATGGACAAAAAATTGTGGTTTTATTGAAAGAAATGAATGTCTTCCACTCTGACAAATAGAATCAAATGAACTTTATTACTTCCTTTAATTTAACTTTTTATAATTATAATTTTTGTCATTAACTATACCTGGCATTTTTTCACATCTTCTTTTGAGGCCTCCCTAACTTGTGCCAAGTAAACATCAACTCCTGCAATGAATTCTCCCATCATCTTCTCCATCAAAGTATGCCGCAATTGTATCAAATGATGAACTTCTTTTATGGCTATTTTCAGTAAATTTTTAGGTAATGGTCGCTGCATCCAAACTTCTTGATCTTCCTGCAATCAGAATTGAATATTGAGTATTATTATAATTTTATCTATGAACATGTATAAAAATGTGACATTGATCATAATATTCTATACATCCTTCTATCCATAAACATTTCCAGAAATTTATCAATGAAATATATGCTCAGATATTCAAGTTACCAAATGATATAATACTTGTCAAGAAAATTACATAACTTTTGCAAGATATATGTTCTAAAAATGTCAATGCTGTCATTTTTAAAGCCATCCTTAAAAATTGGAGTTATCTTCCTTTGTCCAGATTTTAGTTGAATCACACTGATTTTGATTAAAGACTTTTTTTCTGAATTTTCTTTTATCAAGTTAAAATAATGATCCAAATTCTTTGCTTAGAAGACTTGAAGGTCTAATACAACAAACCTTTCATATTGGTGGATATCTTTATTTCTCTGAAGTTTGATCAATAATTTAAATATTACTTTTTTCATATGCTGCCAGCAGATTTGGTTTTACCAAATTACCATATAAATCATTAATACATAACATACCTTTTTCAAATTCTCTCTTATCTTTAAATTGTTAACCATATCTTCGGGAAGACCAAGGTGGTCAAACAAAGAACATGAGAGACCAGTTACCCACTTAGGCCAACTTCCATTGTGATAAAGTTTGTATACAAATACTTCTGCAACCTGTAAAAAAGAAAATGTCAATTCTATTATAAAAATATAGATTTTCCTTAAGTAATGTCATTCTCCTTACTATGCCATGAATATACAACTCAATAGACATGATGAGATTGTCAGCAAACTTAACACACTTTAAATTTGCAAACTTTCAGTAAGTGCCAACCTGCTTGTGAATTATTCCCATACAGTTTTTTTCTATGGTCGGGTTGTTGTCTCTTTGGCACATTCCCCATTTCCATTCTCAATTTTATTAAATAATAAAGGTAGTGGTATACCACTGATCAAAAGTCAATGAATTAAGCAAAAATATATTCCAGTTACCAACTAAAACCAAGGGTAACACATTAAATCAACTTTAAGAGGAAAAACAAAGGAACAGCAAAAATACTGATCTGCAACAAAATGTTGATTTACATATACAATGTAAATCAACACTACAAGCACTTCGTATGCAGTCATAATCAACAGACAAGACAAGTGCAATCAAATTCAACATAACAAACAATACTGCAATGAAATGTTCTATATACTGACCTGTGTATCAAATATGTTAACCAGTTTAACGTCAAACTGATGATGTAACATATCTGAAGGAAACCTACAGTCGTGCATCACCTGAAATTATAGAATAAAGCAGAAACATATACATGTAGTAGATAAAAAATTTCTGTGTGCAAATTTTCAAAATCATTAACAATTTGGAATTGCATATTTATTGTTTGTCGACACTTTGTCAATTGATTACTATAGTAGCAAATTAAGTTTGTGGTACATGAGACAATTACTGACACTTATCTGAAAGACCCAAGACAAGAATGTCCTTATTAAAGATTAAAAAGAATTAAGAATTTTAATATGATTGCCTAACTAATTAATCTTTGTAACCATCAGTCAGAAGAGTTATGGATTCTCCATCTTGTTATTAATGATTGATTGGAATATAGAACATCAAGGATGTTAGGAACACTATTCAATTGAACTTGCAACCATGGATGACTCAAACCTCAGATAAGTTGAACAGTTATTCTGGTGCGGCCCTTTGAACTTCAACATATCAAACTATCCCAATGGTTAAAGCCACAAGAACAAAACACAATATCATAGAACTGGAATAACTACCATTTATAATAAAATTATTTACCTTCGAAAGTCTTGGATCTTCAAAAATAGATTTCAAACCTAAATCCCAACAATTAGGTCCCAAAGATAAAACATCAAATACAAATACATCTATGGTGGTAGCAACCTGCAAATAAAAATCAAACAAAAATATAATTGTCTCTAGAGAGCTTTACATCATCACAATATCCAGGTACTTGTGTGCAATATCAACCGGTTGTACACAATGAACTACATAAGTTTCAAATATGTAAGATACTGCTTGACATAGTCTATCCTTTATTTGACTATATATAAATATCTATCTATCAGCAAGTTTTAGCTTGAGGGGAAATTCTAAGAAGCAATTGAACATATCCAGATAGCCGAAAGAAAGGAGTCTGGTGGTTGTGGTTTATATGGTTTGCGGCATTGTTTACAAACATTTTGACAGTTTCTTTACTCCTTGTTACATGGGTTACTTGTTTATTAGATTGTACAGAAAGCTGTATTTGTCAGTCATATAAATAATCTGATATAGTAATTATCTTTCCGACTCTTTGAACTCATATGACCATTCTATACCAAAAAAAGCATTAGGATTACATCAACCATTAAAATAACAATGTAAAATATTTGATTTTAAATTTCAGTGTTTTACCTGAACTAATGACAATTTCCCATCTCGTCCAATGCACACACCTGAGAAAGACACTCCAACCTCGGACTGCTCCTTTATATGACTAATCTGTAAACAGAAATTTAAAGTGTTCCATTATTCATTGTAATGAACATAACTTTAGATACCTTTCATTACTTAAGGATTTTAACAAGCCTTTGTCAAACACTAGATTTACAACTGTCAATGGTACCACTGTAGATTGTAATGATGGTTTAAGCTACAGGCAACTGCTATACATGTAACATGAACCTGGTATGAGGACAGTATATAAGAAAAGTATAGATATACTATGTTTGAGTCCTTGTAAAGGAATGGAAATAAAAACTCAGCATTTTTTCCATTGTACTCTAGAATGGTTAAAGTGAGACTAACAATATTCATACTTGATTTGTGATTAGTGGTGACAAGCATATTGTATAGGTTTCATATCAGTTGGTTGGGAAAAACATAAGTTAGAGAACGGAAACAAACTTTGGAATGTAAGGACCTACAAGGGTAAAACTCAACGCCCTCTTCACTACGGCAGGAGCATAAAAAGTATAAAGATACTATGTATGGGTATTTATAAGAACAGCATACTGCATATGTTTTATATCGCATTTTGTAAACTTTTTTGTGCATTAGAACAACCTGTTGACAAATAAAGGGAATTTTACCAATAACTATTATGAAAAGAAGAATATTATATATTTAAGAAGTTTTATTCTGTTTTAGGAATATTATAAATGAGACATTTACCCGTGGGCATGGTTGTCACTGCTTGTTACTGGAGAGGATTCAGTTAATAGATTCTACAAAATCACACCAAAGACTAATTTCAGGTGAAAAATTTCATATCCCCGGAAGAGTCTACACAAGTTTTGTAGAGATGGATCAAGATGGGTCAAGATTTGGGGATGAACAAAGTGTGAAACCGTGGTCACAGAAGTGATACCTAAGTATTGCTGTCAGGTTTAACAATACATACATTTTAATTTTCCTATGTTAAAATATCTTACCGCATCATGGAATCTTTGATTGATTTTAGATAAGTAGATACAGTCTTCAAAATCTAGAGTTTCTTGATCACTGCTTGAATCATAGTCAGAACTTTTATTAGCTACAACAGAAAGAAAATCAGTAGATGATAGATGGCATACATGAAACTCTTCATAAAACAAGTAATTTATTATAACATTATAGATTTATAAGAAGTTCATTTTAATGTCTTAAGAGAAAAAAACATAAGAGTAGCATTTTTTTGGTTCAGCAGGAGCTTCCTATGTTTTGGTATACACAGATTTGCCTTTTATTTTATGTCAAATGAATCAATGGGTTGAACTCATCCTTTTTGTCGAGCCTTCGACTTTAGCCGAAAAAGCGAGACTAAGCGATCCAACATTCCGTCGTCATCGTTGTCAGCGGCGGCGGCGTCCACAAATATTCACTCTGTGGTTAAAGTTTTTGAAATTTGAATAACTTTCTCAAACAATCCTGGATTTCTACCAAACTTGGACAGAAGCTTGTTTATGATCAAAAGATAGTATCCAGAAGTAAATTTTGTAAAAATAAAATTCCATTTTTTCCGTATTTTACTTATAAATGGACTTAGTTTTTCTGCCGGGAAATATAACATTCACTCTGTGGTTAAAGTTTTTAAAATTTTAATAACTTTCTTAAACTATCCTGGGTTGGTACCAAACTTGGACAGAAGCTTGTTTATGATCAAAAGATAGTATCCAGAAGTAAATTTTGTAAAAATAAAATTCCATTTTTTCCGTATTTTACTTATAAATGGACTTAGTTTTTCTGCCGGGAAATATAACATTCACTCTGTGGTTAAAGTTTTTAAAATTTTAATAACTTTCTTAAACTATCCTGGGTTGGTACCAAACTTGGACAGAAGATTGTTTATGATCATAAGATAGTATCCAGAAGTAAATTTTGTAAAAAAAAAAAATCCATTTTTCTGTATTTTACTTTTAAATGGATTTAGATTTTCTGCCAGGAAACGTTAACAATACATTCACTCAGTGTGCAGTTAAATTTTTTAAACATTTATTACATAAACTATCCTGGATTTTTACCAAACTTTGACAGAAGCTTCTTACAATCAAAAGATAGTATCAACAGGAATATTTTATTGATTTGTTTCCTCATTTTTGTTGAGCTTGTGATAAACAGAAAGAGTAGGCAAGACACTGGGTTCCGCGGAATCCTTACAATTTTTTTTATAGTGTAAACCTTATAGTTTAGTCAAATTAAAAACAATTAAAATTGTTATTTAAAATAGTTCAAATAAACATAAATCAACCTTTTTTCATACTTGTTAAAGTCTGATATATCAAAGAAACATCACAGATCTTTTTAAATTTCCTAAGCATTTTCAGTATAGAAATCTTAATTATTATGGCTGAAATTTCAGTTTCCATGACAACAAACCTGGTTTTGGAACATCTCCAGTACTGTGTTCTTCATTGACAACCTTTTTCAACAGATAATTTGATGGCTCAAAATCTACCAATCCTTTTAAATGGGATGGAGTGTATTTGGTATGAAGCAGTCGTGTTCCATGCTCTCTGTTGATAAAAAGATTATTGTTAAAATCAAAACAGTTACCATAGGTTCACCTACATGTAAGGGGTTTGGTTAAACATCTCACTGGGTGGGGATTCTCTTTAATAAAACTCTTAGTATACTTCACCTGTAAATACAACAGATTATTCTTAAATTAACTAACAAGTCAGGAGCATGCAATTCAGTGGTTGTTTTCAAATATAATATTTGTATTTTATAAAATGTAAGTCAGGCTATTAGTTCAAGTTGAATTCTTTTAGCCGTCAGTTGTGCCATATGGGGTTTGCTCTTTGTTGAAGGCTGTACATTACCTATAGTCGCTTTTTTATTTCACAGTGAAATTGTAGATGTATTGTCTGATTGACAGACAAGGACCAAAAGGTTATGCTGTACCTTGATACTCACGAACACCAATGCAAAATAACAGATTACATGTAATTCATTACACTGATTCTTAATTAAAACCACATTAAATCTGATAAGCATTAGCAACCTTTTATCTGGAAGCATTCTATCATTATTTTCCACTTTCTTGCATTCCTCTTCCAGAACCTCAACTGAAATAAACATAGGAAATAAATGTATGATTGGTTGCAAAAAATTATACTTAACACGTAATGAAATAGGGATCAAAATCTAAATTGTTATCCAAAAGTAATAGGAAACCTTAATAATGTTGCCCTTTTTCTCATAATTGTTGCCAAGCATTGGAACTTAACATTTTGGCTTCTCTTTTCTAGAAACTATATACATGATATATGTATAACAGTACTAGTCATGCCAGTAGTCTTTATAAAAACGAATATTAATAAAACTTTACCAAAGACAGATTGTGACGAACTTCATTGTGTGATTTTTATCTTTTATTAACTATTTCCTTATTATTCATAAATTGTAATTCATGAAAGACAGCTCACTATCTTATTTTCATTGCTTATAAATTGTATAAAAGTCACCCTAATTAGCACCCCAGTCATTCATTTCCGCGCCAGGTAAAAATTGTGTGACAGGTAGCACATGGTTTTTTCATACAGGTAAAGTGGTTAGGCAGAGCACATCTAGATTTTGATGTGAACAGACGTTTTGTCTGCTGCAGTTCATATATTTGGTGATATCTCATAATTTTCAATTCAGGAAATGGAGTTTCACAGGACAATATAATGAATTTGCTCAGGTAAGAACATTTATTTATATTTTTGAAGGTGTTATCATTTAGTTGTCATTTTGACATATCAAACAGACCCGGAGACTATTCATTCACGTGGCGGTCGATTTATGGTTTGAAATATTGTTTTCATTTGATTATAAATTTATTTGGGGTTCAATTATTTGTTTTAGGGGTTGGTCCAAGCAGTATTAATGCTCAGTTTTGGAGTGGCAACATTTAAATGGTCAGGCAACTTACGTCCCATTTATTGACACAGATTTTCCCAAATACCAGTTGTGAGGTTTAGTTTAACGTATCATACAACGGCCAATATATATGGATATATTATGTTATGTGGCAGAAATTACGTATCTGCGTTTATAGAAGGTGTGTTTAGCTTCACCGGAAGTTGGTGTTAGTTTTACCAGAAGTCTGTGTTTGATTTACCGGAAGTGGCATATCAATATAAAAGCTGCCATTAGCATGATAAGTGAAATATATTTAATAAGTGAATATATAGTAAGCCATACATCTTATTGATGTTACAAGTGTATACAAGTCAATATTAAATAGTGAAAAGTTTGGTAAAGTGAAAGTTTACAATAATACAATCTGAAGTATCAACGTCCTAGATCTTGACCGCAAACAGAGTGTACAGTAGCAGATGTGATGAGACATTTTTCTGATTAGTTTCAATTTATACTAACTAACATTTCAGTTGTTTATTTTGTTTATTTGTATTCATTTGCATGTTTTAATTATGTTTAGTTTTGTTTGATTTTGTTTAGTTTTGTTTTAGTAAAATATTATATTTTACTTGTGTTTCAATGAATATTGGCCAACTGAAAATCGGATTATCCTACGTCTTTACACAGATCATTTGAATAACAAAGGATTAATGCACATTTCTTACTGTTTGTTATATCATCCTGGAAGAACGTCTGCAGTCCATTCAACTTTTTACCAGTATCAGGAATAATCACTGCAAAATAAAATAAACCTCAATTTATACTTGTATTTTGCACTTTAGTGCATGTGTTCTAATTTTTTTATACATAACTGTATGTATGTCATTGTATATTTGATAAATGGAAACAGTCGTTCATGGAGTGTTACAAATGTATATATAAGTGCTTTGCCAGCACTTGTAATTTTCTACATGTACAAAACTTTTTACAGACGATATGTTTCTGATTTAATTTAAAAAACATTTCATAAGTGAAATTTGCCAAAGCAAAAATAAATTTCCAAAACTGTAAATTCAGAAATTATTGTGTGTATTTATTATTGCAATTTTGTCTAATTTTTAAACTAAAATGTGATTTTAGATTTTGCGATATTGAGAAAAATCATGTTCAATTCATATAAAAAAAAATCAAAATGAGAGTTTAAATTATGGTGATTGCCCTGACACATATTTTGCTATAAATGAATAATAAAAACAATGAAATTATTTCTGAATTTACAATATTATTATTGTCATGTTTGATCCCATGATCAACAGACATTTTTGGGTGTCTTTATTGTCTAATTGATCATACTCAATTCATAATAAAAACTAATTGGTAGTTTAAAATGTTAAAGTGTTAAAATGTATTTTTACTTGGGACCTTAACTTGCAACATTTACTGCAGTTTCATAACAACACAATTTACAAAATGGAGAAATCTCCAATGAAACAGTTATTATATGTCATGTATTTAAGGAATATTGCTGGGAATATTGCTGAAACTAAGGGTCATCAGTAATGACCAGATGAAGCAAAAAGTTTTGAAAGAGATCATTTAGTAGATTGCACAAGGTCATAACTTTCTCGACTGTTTATGACGTCTTTTCACGAAATCCATTGGATGTTGGATGTGTACAGATTGATAATTTAGATGTTTAGTCTTGGATGCATATTTTTTTTATTAGTTGTTAGAGGCTTTTTCAGATCTGTACCTAGTGTCTTCTTGTTGTTGGGATGTACAAGCACCCGTCCATGTTCACTTGTATTTTTATCCATCTGATGACTTAAGCCTTTTTCAACTGTTTTTAATAGTTCGTTCTTATGTTGTACTGTTATACCACTGTCCCAGGTTCGGGAGGGTTGGGATCCCACTAACATGTTTAACCCCACCACATTCTGAATGTATGTGCCTGTCCCAAATCAGGAGCCTGTAATTGAGCGGTTGCCATTTGTTAAAGTGTTACGTACTTTCTCGTTTGAATTGTTTTCCATTGTCATTTAGGGGCCATTTATAGCTGACTATGCGGTGTGGGCTTTGCTCATACATTGTTGAAAGTCGTATGGTGACCTATAGTTGTTAATTTCTGTGTCATTTTGGTCAAATGTGGAGAGTTGTCTCATTGGCAATCAAACCACATCTTCTTTTTATGTTGATAGATTATGATCCAATGGGGGTGGTGGTTATGTTGGTTGGTTGGTTGTATTTTTTTCGTTCAAATTAATGCGAGTGTATTAAAGGTGCAAGATATTTTTTTCTGCATGTTTCAACCAGCTGAGCATTCTGGATGATTGTTGGTTTAATGCATCTGTCATGTCTGTATGGTCGTATGTGTTTTGTAGTTAAGACGTGAGACTTGTGTCCCTTTGTACATGTATGATGATGCATACTTGTCATGTGATGTTATCTGTCTCTTTAAAATAAAAGTGCTATGGAAATAGATGTGTTTTTGTTGCTCTTTTAAACAAATATGACTTTAGCTCATGGGGAGGCAAGTATACATGTATATCCCCCCATGTACATTTACGTAATATTAGAATTGCGTATAATTTTGCGATAATTAGATGTAGTGATACTAATGAAAACTCAAAAGGACTTTTAGTTTCCCTCTTACTGCTTATATCTTTCTCATGATTAAACAACATCTTGCATAATGGCTTCATTGGTTTTTTTTTAGTTTTTCAGTGTGAAGAAAAAAAACATCAATAACTACTTGTATAGAGTTCATGGAGTTACAGCTCTTTTAATAATGCTAGCAAGACATTTGTTTGGTTGACTTTTTAATCAACAAAGAAATATTTGTATAGGTACATGTACTAGTGAATTCTTAAAATTAATTCATTCATTGAAAAGACAACTAATCAAAACAACAGTGTGAGTCATAGAATGTTGAGAAAACCCTAAAAATAATTTGAAATAGAAGATTATTTACTTTAAATAGGTGCCGGTTTGACTAAGTGCTAATTTAACCAGGTGTCAATTTGAATTTTTCTATGGGTGACGAATTGACAGGGTGCCGATTTGACTTGTACATTGTACCTGTAACATACATACTTTTTTCAGCATGTACCATACATACTTTTTTCAGCATGTAACATAAAATACTTTTTGTTTGGCTTTATATACAAATATTTATATAACTTAGTCTTACTTAGAAGTAAACAATTAATTCACTAATTGCAATCATTTTCCCATATATTTCGCGTTTCATTCTAGATCTGATGACATTTTATTATAGAACAGAATTGGATATGCATACCCTATGAATGCCAATTTCAGAGATTTTGAACTTATCTGGATTAGAATAGCATTAAGGTGTATTTTAAATCTACCATATGTCAGATACATAAAGCTCCGAAAAGATTTGTTTACAAATAATTACAGTAAAGACATAATAAAATGTCTAAAATTATATTATAATAAAAACGTTTGCGTTGTAATAACCTTTTTGTAGAGATATCTGGTGATTCTGTTGGTCCAGAAGATGAACATATCCTTCATATGTTCGGCTATCAGTTATGATCCGTACTCTTCGACCGATGAAGTTGGCCATCGTGGCAAAATTTGAAGACAATCTGTTCCCTTCCTTGCCTGGCGGGGAAATGAGTTGAGTCCCTTTGAAATTATCTCCCTTAAAATAAATTTAGAAACGGACGGAAAGGGTAGAAAATTCCGGACTTTTATTTAATTCTAATCTTTTTAAAATAATATTGCAAATTTACACCCATTAGGGACATTAGGGTCAAGCAATACAAACAAACAATTGATGTATACATTTTAAATACAATGCAATACAATGTAATAGGTCTACTATACAATTAAAGCCTTTGTATGAGGTCGATACAAGGATAAATTGACACAGGCACTTGTCTCAGAAAAAAAAATCCTATATACCTAAAATATTAAGGTATATAGGAAATTTTTTTTCTGAGACAAGTGCCTGTGTAAATTGACCTGAAATATTTCGAATTATAGTTAACCCGTACCATTATTAACTCGTACCAACGTTAACTCGTACCACTAAAAAAAACTCGTACCAATGCAAACTCGTACACACACAATCAAAGGAATGTATTTATTTAATCACACAATCAAAGGAATATAAGGGAGCTACCATTTGATTTTTATGAGGGGGGGGGGGGGGGCTAGGATAAAATTTGAAAAAAAATATGCAGGACAGGAGTTTTGAGTAAAAAAAAAGGCAGGATGAGACGCTTGCAAAAAAAGAAGTCAGGACGACAATTTAGGTAAAAAAAAGTCAGGATAAACAACAAAAAAAAAGGCAGGACCGAACAGAGTGAAAAATAAAAAGGCAGGACAGAGATTACAGCTAAAAAAAAATGCAGGACAAAATTTTTCATCCTAGCCCTCCCATAAAAATCAAATGGTACATGTAGCTCCCTAATATTAATTATCAGGGTAATTAAGAAAATAACGTAACTAGTATATATTTGTTTAGGGGCCAGTTGAAGGACGCCTCTGGGTGCGGGAATTTCTCGCTACATTGAAGACCTCAGTGTTGGTGACCTTCTGCTGTTGTTTTTTTCTATGGTCGGGTTGTTGTCTCTTTGGCACATTCCCCATTTCCATTCTCAATTTTATTTTGTCTAAGTTGTCATTAAAATCCAGTATAAAATTCCAGTAATTCAACTTTTTTTCATTAAGTTTACAAAGAAAAAACACCATAAAACATTCGTATTTTTGAAAATATTTGTAATGGTACGACTTCCCAGTGGTACGACTTTTCGTTGGTACGAGTTAACTATTTTGGTACGAGTTTGGTACGAGTTTCCTTTGGTACGAGTTTC
Source organism: Mytilus edulis (assembly GCF_963676685.1). Lineage (NCBI taxonomy): Eukaryota > Metazoa > Mollusca > Bivalvia > Mytilida > Mytilidae > Mytilus > Mytilus edulis. The sequence continues at coordinate 69,984,520 of NC_092351.1, forward strand.
CGTTGGTACGAGTTAACGAGTATGAATATGATATTTATAAAATTCCAACAAAATCAAATGACTATTTTGATACAAATGTGATCGGAAATTAATAATATAATATAACAATTATAGCCTATTTATGAGGTCAATACAAGATATATCGACCCAAAGAAGTATATATCGACCTCGGACTTCGTCGTCAGTCAATATTTCAACCACGATAAGGAAATATATGTTACAGGGGATTTGTCAAATCAGGGATTTCACTGGACTAATCAGTGATTTTGTAAAATCACTAACAGTTTCAATGGTTTTGTAAAATTCCTGAAATTGTTATGGATTTTTCAAAATCACTGAAAATAGGCTAGGGATTTCGTAAAATCCCTGATTACAATTAATTATAACTTGCTATTAGAAATGTGGTTTTCTTAATATAAACAGAGACTAATGATCACTAATGATTTTTAAATATATTTGTTTAATAGACACAATGAGCTAGAACTAGTTTATACATGTAATGATAATGACTAAAAGGCATATAAACGGATATTTAGGCCACTGTGAATTTACTTGTAAGGCAAGTTGGGTGACATCTACTGTTACATAATTGTCCTGCTTTTCGATGCTTATCTGTATCAAATCACTCTGTCCTCGGAAAATTGAACTCTTTGCTTATTATAGACTTAACGACAATATCTTTACTGTAGCAGCTCGACGTTTTTTAGTTGACATTCCTCTCAAAGTTCCTTGTAAATTTCTAAAGCTTTGTTTGAAAAATTTGCACACTTTCCATTTTGCCCCTACCACCATAACCTAGCTATTGATATGTGAACTTCTGAAATTTGCTGTACATGTCTTTAAAAGACATACATACTATTTTTATTTACATCTTCGTCTGATAAATACCCGTTTTGAACGATTTTTTCAAATTTCAACATTGAAGAACTTCATACCTACATTAAACAAAATATTTACTTTACTTGGATTAACAGAGTTGAGAAAGTTTAGAAGATTATTCAAAGTTATATTACTTTGTGATAGAATACATGTATCTGATATATGACCAAAGTAAGCAAAACTTTTTTTTTAATTTTTGCTTGGTTAGAACCTATTCAGAAGTATGCAAGTATATAACAAAGTATTCGTCTTTTTTTTTATTATTATTTTGCGAATATAAATGTTATTTTGTTGCAAATAAATATTACAACACGTATATTTGTTTTTTTATATATCAATTTTCATGCAGCAATAAGATGCTCTTGCTCTGATATGCATGTAATATTTACCACTTGATCACATACCCTAACCAATCAATTTCTTATATCTTACATATGCGTTTTTCTTCTCTATTGACAGCAATTAACCTAATGTTCCGTTTTTATATTTGATTTTAAAAAATTGATACAATTGGTCTTATTGTTTACAGTAATTACAGAAAAACTGTAATAAACAGTAACTTTGTTCAGACAAGGTAGTGATAAGAGCTTGCTTTGTCTCTTTTCTGTGGCATCATTGACAACATGTTCTAAAATTTCATCAAATTGCCCCCGGTTCCATATGTTGCATTTTAATTTTTCCATCGTTTATTTGAAGTAATTTTTTGTTTATGTTTGCTCTTGATTAAAGACATCTGTGCCTGAGCCATTGTTCTACAGTATGTCAGTTGTATAGTGCATGAAAACTGCTCGCTAAGGATTAAAATAAAGGCTAGATTAGCCTCAAACTTATTGAGTTTTATTGTTAAAGGCTTTTTTTCACAGAAATTCTTTTATGAATATGAATGAATTTATTTTACATATTCCCTGAATTTAATCAATGAATCTGTAAAAAGATCTTAATTATTTCAGGGATTTTGTAAAATTACTAGTCAAAATCAGGGATTTTATAAAATCACTAATCGAGTTCAGTGATTTTACAAATTCCCTGAAATTTCAGTGATTTTACAAAATCCCTGATTTCACAAATTCCCTGTAACATATACACAAGAAAATATCATGAATTCAAAACGGGACTGAATCCTTTCATCAAGTGGTCCTCATTCTAAACTTGAAGACTTAAACAATTTGAATGACGTACGTAGATAATATAGATATCTTCATTAGGCAAGGGACTGTCAAATCAAACCAAAAAAAATATCACCGAAGCTGGCATTCTAAAGATGCTCTGTTTTGTTAACTATCAACACTCATGTGTAACAATAAGTGAATATGTTTATCACCATACAGTTGTATATCCTATGGAGACCAACCTCAGTCCTCTTACTGGCGATGTTCCCCTTATCCGTTTGAGGGAAACACAAAAAAGTATCCGAAAAAATGGAAAAACATAAAACTAGTAAATACAATTATATAAATATGTAGTATTAATAATAATAATAAAAAACACACCACACACACAAATTTCCACTAAAACTAAATTTATAATACTGCATATCGCCCTTTTTAGGAAAGTTAAAATTATATACTTTGTTTTATTACCGATTAACTACTTTTATATACAGCAATTCATGTGTCGTGTTCAGTTTTGTAAGATAACAAGTTACAACCTAATATATTATGAAAACAAAATAGCTCATCCGTTGGGGTTACTATTAACTAAAACATTTCAACACATGAAATTCATTAAAGTCCTACATAATTATGATACCCTGGTAGTTACCTTAACCTCAACTTTAATTGACATTTATGACGTTCAAGGCAGTTTTTTTTCCATTTTGACATACTAAACGTGACTCGTCCTATATGTCTTTAAAATGTTTTTTGTTCGTTAAATGTATTTAATATTTTTCTCTCTACACTGTTGAACAAGAAACATACTGTTTTAAGTTTTAAGGTTATTTGCACTTTTGAATGCAACACTGACTAGTGTACTATTCATATTGGGATTAATTTAATGGCTGATCTAAGTAGAAGTAATAGGATGAACACGAACTTCATGTACGATCATTATATTTAGTTTGTAGAAAAAACGCTTCATAAAATAATAAAGAAGCTACGATTTTTTCGTTAGAGTTAATGTCAACTTTCATTCCCTTTTGCAGATATCAAGGCAACGCATACATTACGCAAAACAATCGTTCTAAAATATAGTTTATTCATATCAAAATAGATCTAAATCATCTTCATTTTAATATTTCGACTCGTAAATTCTACAAGCTTTCATTGAAACACTTACAACTGCATTTTCCATTATAAAATATCATAGGTGGACTATAAATTCTACATTTTTTGAAAATGACCCATATAATATACCCAATTTTATTTTTTGGTTTGATTTTATTTTGGTTATCAGGATAAAACTAAACTACACTATAACAATGATGGGTTTGACAATGTATAATACCATTGTGTATGCACGTGTTGCAAGTATTTAGATTTATAACGCATTGTACCATCGAGACGTAAGTTACTTTGATATTAACATGCTCAAATAGTTATCAAAAGTACCAGGATTATAATTTTATACGCCAGACGCGCGTTTCGTCTACATAAGACTCATCAGTGACGCTCAGATCAAAATAGTTAAAAAGCCAAACAAATACAAAGTTGAAGAGCATTGAGGACCCAAAATTCCAAAAAAGTTTTGCCAAATACGGCTAAGGTAATCTACTCCTGGGGTAAGAAAATCCTTAGTTTTTCGAAAAATTCAAAGTTTTATATACCATATCGTTTAGTACCCTTGTGAGTACCGCAGTGCGTAAACGCTCATATTTTCGTCATAGAACCCCCTTTCTAATGTCTAATCAATTTTCCTCCTCTTCATCCTTGGTGACTTTGTTGAACACCCCTAATTGTTCTGGTGTTATCTTACTATGTATGCTCGCTTTTGGGTGTTTGAATGAATAACATGTATGATTCTTTCTTCCCTACTGTGAATTCCCTTTTTGTACGGTGGTATACCTTAACCTTTGGCACCGTGCTACGGTGTTAATATATCACAACTCGTTCTCTTTGCTTGTGTCTGTTATAACGTTTTTAATTTCAATGAATGTTAAAACTACGGCACATTCGTTATGTGCCTGTCCTCAGTTAGGAGTCAGTTATTCAGAGTGTTGTCGTTTGTTGCTGTATAACATATTTGTTTAATAGACACAATGAGCTAGAACTAGTTTATACATGTAATGATAATGACTAAAAGGCATATAAACGGATATTTAGGCCACTGTGAATTTGCTTATAAGGCAAGTTTGGGCGACATCTACTGTTACATAATTGTCCTGCTTTTCGATGCATATCTGTATCAAATCACTCTGTCCTCGGAAAATTGGACTCTTTGCTTATTATAGACTTGACGACACTATCTTTACTGTAGCAGCTCGACGTTTTTTAGTTGGCATTCCTCTCAAAGTTCCTTGTAAATTTCCAAAGCTTTGTTTGAAAAACTTATTGTTTACAGTAATTACAGAAAAAGAGCTTGTTTTGTCTCCTTTCTGTGGCATCATTGACAACATGTTCTAAAATTTCATAAAATTGCCCCCGGTTCCATATGTTGCATTTTAATTTTTCCCTCATTTATTTGAAGTAATTTTTTGTTTATGTTTGCTCTTGATTAAAGAAAACTGTGCCTGAGCCATTGTTCTACAGTATGTCAGTTGTATAGTGCATGCAAACTGCTCGCTAAGGATTAAAATAAAGGCTAGATTAACCTCAAACTTATTGAGTTTTATTGTTAAGGGCTTTTTTCACAGAAATTCTTTTATGAATATGAATGAATTTATTTTACATATTCCCTGAATTTAATCAATGAATCTGTAAAAAGATCTTAATTATTTCAGGGATTTTGTTAAATCACTAGTCAAAATCAGGGATTTTATAAAATCACTAATCGAGTTCAGTGATTTTACAAATTCCCTGAAATTTCAGTGATTTGACAAAATCCCTGATTTTACAAATTCCCTGTAACATATACACGAGAAAATATCATGAATTCAAAACGGGACTGTATCCTTTCATCAAGTGGTCCTCATTCTAAACTTGAAGACTTGAACGATTTAAATGACGTACGTAGATAATATAGATATCTTCATTAGGCAAGGGACTGTCAAATCAAACCAAACAAATATCACCGAAGCTGGCATTCTAAAGATGCTCTGTTTTGTTAACTACCAACACTCATGTGTAACAATAAGTGAATATGTTTATCACCATACAGTTGTATATCCTATGGAGACCAACCTCAGTCCTCTTACTGGCGATGTTCACCTTATCCGTTTGAGGGAAACACAAAAAAAAAGTATCCAAAAAAATGGAAAAACATAAAACTAGTAAATACAATTATATAAATATGTAGTATTAATAATAATAAAAAAAAACACACACACACAAAATGTCCCCTAAAAACTAAATTTATAATACTGCATATCGCCCTTTTTAGGAAAGTTAAAATTATATACTTTGTTATATTACCGATTAACTACTTTTATATACAGCAATTCATGCGTCGTGTTCAGTTATATTATGAAAACAAAATAGCTCATCCGTTGGGGTTACTATTAACTTAAACATTTCAACACATGAAATTCATTAAAGTCCTACATTATTATGATACCCTGGTAGTTACCTTAACCTCAACTTTAATTGACATTTATGACGTTCAATGCAGTTTTTTTTTCCATTTTGACATACTAAACGTGACTCGACCTATATGTCTTTAAAATGTTTTTGTTCGTTAAATGTATTAAATATTTTTCTCTCTACACTGTTGAACAAGAAACATACTGTTTTAAGTCTTAAGGTTATTTGCACTTTTGAATGCAACACTGACTAGTGTAATATTCATATTGGGATTAATTTAATGGCTGATCTAAGTAGAAGTTATAGGATGAACACGAACTTCATGTACGATCATTATATTTAGTTTGTAGAAAAAACGCTTCATAAAATAATAAAGAAGCTACGATTTTTCGTTAGAGTTAATGTCAACTTTCATTCTCTTTTGTATATATCAAGGCAACGCATACATTACGCAAAAAATCGTTTTAAAATATAGTTTATTCATATATCAAAATAGATCTAAATCGTCTTCATATTAATATTTCAACTCGTAAATTCTACAAGCTTTCATTGAAACACTTACAATTACATTTTCCATTATAAAATATCATAGGTGGACTATAAATTCTACATTTTTTGAAAATGACCCATATAATATACCCAATTTTATTTTTTGGTTTGATTTTATTTTGGTTATCAGGATAAAACTACACTATAACAATGATGAGTTTGACAATGTATAATACCATTATGCATGCACATGTTGCAAGTATTTAGATTTGCAACGCATTGTACCATCGAGACGTAAGTTACTTTGATATTAACATGCTCAAAGAAGTACCATATCGTTTAGTACCCTTGTGAGTACCGCAGTGCGTAAACGCTCATATTTTCGTCTTAGAACCCCCTTTCTAATGTCTAATCAATTTTCCTCCTCTTCATCCTTGGTGACTTTGTTGAACACCCCTAATTGTTCTGGTGTTATCTTACTATGTATGCTCGCTTTTGGGTGTTTGAATGAATAACATGTATGATTCTTTCTTCCCTACTGTGAATTCCCTTTTTGTACGGTGGTATACCTTAACCTTTGGCACCGTGCTACGGTGTTAATATATCACAACTCGTTCTCTTTGCTTGTGTCTGTTATAACGTTTTTAATTTCAATGAATGTAATCTATATATTACTTGTAAATTAATAAGTTAGGGATTTCGATACCACAATTTACTTATAAACTCTAATAATTTTTTTGTGTTTGTTCGGTGTACATAAATTTCTACTTATTTCAATCTGATGAGTTAAGCCTTTTCCAACTGATTTTTATAGTTTGTTGTTTTATTGTACTGAATCACCGCTATTCAATGTTAGGGGAGGGTTGGTGTCTTCAAACTAGTTTAAACTACGGCACATTCGTTATGTGCCTGTCCTCAGTTAGGAGTCAGTTATTCAGAGTGTTGTCGTTTGTTGCTGTATAACATATTTGTTTAATAGACACAATGAGCTAGAACTAGTTTATACATGTAATGATAATGACTAAAAGGCATATAAACGGATATTTAGGCCACTGTGAATTTGCTTATAAGGCAAGTTTGGGTGACATCTACTGTTACATAATTGTCCTGCTTTTCGATGCATATCTGTATCAAATCACTCTGTCCTCGGAAAATTGAACTCTTTGCTTATTATAGACTTAACGACAATATCTTTACTGTAGCAGCTCGACGTTTTTTAGTTGGCATTCCTCTCAAAGTTCCTTGTAAATTTCCAAAGCTTTGTTTGAAAAATTTGCACACTTTTCATTTTGCCCCTACCACCATAACCTAGCTATTGATATGTGAATTTTCTGAAATTTGTTGTACATGTCTTTAAGACATACATACTATTTTTATTTACATCTTCGTCTGATAAATATACCGCTTTTAACGATTTTTTCAAATTTCAACATTGAAGAACTTCATACCTACATTAAACAAAATATTTACTTTACTTGGATTAACAGAGTTGAGAAAGTTTAGAAGATTATTCAAAGTTATATTACTTTGTGATAGAATACTTGTATCTGATATATGACCAAAGTAAGCAAAACTTTTTTTTTAATTTTTGCTTGGTTAGAACCTATTCAGAAGTATGCAAGTATATAACAAAGTATTCGTCTTTTTTTATTATTATTTTCCGAATATAAATGTTATTTTGTTGCAAATAAATATTACAACACGTATTTGTTTTTTTATCAATCAATTTTCATGCAGCAATAAGATGCTCTTGCTCTGATATGCATGTAATATTTACCACTTGAACACATACCCTAACCAATCAATTTCTTATATCTTACATATGCGTTTTTCTTCTCTATTGACAGCAATTAACCTAATGTTCCGTTTTTATATTTGATTTTAAAAAATTGATACAATTGGTCTTATTGTTTACAGTAATTACAGAAAAACTGTAAGAAACAGTAACTTTGTTCAGACAAGGTAGTGATAAGAGCTTGCTTTGTCTCTTTTCTGTGGCATCATTGACAACATGTTCTAAAATTTCATCAAATTGCCCCCGGTTTCATATGTTGCATTTTAATTTTTCCATCGTTTATTTGAAGTAATTTTTTGTTTATGTTTGCTCTTGATTTAAGACATCTGTGCCTGAGCCATTGTTCTACAGTATGTCAGTTGTATAGTGCATGAAAACTGCTCGCTAAGGATTAAAATAAAGGCTAGATTAGCCTCAAACTTATTGAGTTTTATTGTTAAAGGCTTTTTTCACAGAAATTCTTTTATGAATATGAATGAATTTATTTTACATATTCCCTGAATTTAATCAATGAATCTGTAAAAAGATCTTAATTATTTCAGGGATTTTGTAAAATTACTAGTCAAAATCAGGGATTTTATAAAATCACTAATCGAGTGCAGTGATTTTACAAATTCCCTGAAATTTCAGTGATTTTACAAAATCCCTGATTTCACAAATTCCCTGTAACATATACACAAGAAAATATCATGAATTCAAAACGGGACTGTATCCTTTCATCAAGTGGTCCTCATTCTAAACTTGAAGACTTAAACAATTTGAATGACGTACGTAGATAATATAGATATCTTCATTAGGCAAGGGACTGTCAAATCAAACCAAAAAAGTATCACCGAAGCTGGCATTCTAAAGATGCTCTGTTTTGTTAACTATCAACACTCATGTGTAACAATAAGTGAATATGTTTATCACCATACAGTTGTATATCCTATGGAGACCAACCTCAGTCCTCTTACTGGCGATGTTCCCCTTATCCGTTTGAGGGAAACACAAAAAAGTATCCGAAAAAATGGAAAAACATAAAACTAGTAAATACAATTATATAAATATGTAGTATTAATAATAATAATAAAAAACACACCACACACACAAATTTCCACTAAAACTAAATTTATAATACTGCATATCGCCCTTTTTAGGAAAGTTAAAATTATATACTTTGTTTTATTACCGATTAACTACTTTTATATACAGCAATTCATGTGTCGTGTTCAGTTTTGTAAGATAACAAGTTACAACCTAATATATTATGAAAACAAAATAGCTCATCCGTTGGGGTTACTATTAACTAAAACATTTCAACACATGAAATTCATTAAAGTCCTACATAATTATGATACCCTGGTAGTTACCTTAACCTCAACTTTAATTGACATTTATGACGTTCAAGGCAGTTTTTTTTCCATTTTGACATACTAAACGTGACTCGTCCTATATGTCTTTAAAATGTTTTTTGTTCGTTAAATGTATTTAATATTTTTCTCTCTACACTGTTGAACAAGAAACATACTGTTTTAAGTTTTAAGGTTATTTGCACTTTTGAATGCAACACTGTCTAGTGTACTATACATATTGGGATTAATTTAATGGCTGATCTAAGTAGATGTAATAGGATGAACACGAACTTCATGTACGATCATTATATTTAGTTTGTAGAAAAAACGCTTCATAAAATAATAAAGAAGCTACGATTTTTTCGTTAGAGTTAATGTCAACTTTCATTCCCTTTTGCAGATATCAAGGCAACGCATACATTACGCAAAACAATCGTTCTAAAATATAGTTTATTCATATCAAAATAGATCTAAATCATCTTCATTTTAATATTTCGACTCGTAAATTCTACAAGCTTTCATTGAAACACTTACAACTGCATTTTCCATTATAAAATATCATAGGTGGACTATAAATTCTACATTTTTTGAAAATGACCCATATAATATACCCAATTTTATTTTTTGGTTTGATTTTATTTTGGTTATCAGGATAAAACTAAACTACACTATAACAATGATGAGTTTGACAATGTATAATACCATTGTGTATGCACGTGTTGCAAGTATTTAGATTTATAACGCATTGTACCATCGAGACGTAAGTTACTTTGATATTAACATGCTCAAAGAAGTACCATATCGTTTAGTACCCTTGTGAGTACCGCAGTGCGTAAACGCTCATATTTTCGTCATAGAACCCCCTTTCTAATGGCTAATCAATTTTCCTCCTCTTCATCCTTGGTGACTTTGTTGAACACCCCTAATTGTTCTGGTGTTATCTTACTATGTATGCTCGCTTTTGGGTGTTTGAATGAATAACATGTATGATTCTTTCTTCCCTACTGTGAATTTCCTTTTTGTACGGTGGTATACCTTATAACCTTTGGCACCGTGCTACGGTGTTAATATATCACAACTCGTTCTCTTTGCTTGTGTCTGTTATAACGTTTTTAATTTCAATGAATGTAATCTATATATTACTTGTAAATTAATAAGCTAGGGATTTCGATAACACGAATTACTTATAAATTTTTTTGTGTTTGTTCGGTGTACATATATTTCTACTTATTTCAATCTGATGAGTTAAGCCTTTTCCAACTGATTTTTATAGTTTGTTGTTTTATTGTACTGAATCACCGCTATTCAATGTTAGGGGAGGGTTGGTGTCTTCAAACTAGTTTAAACTACGGCACAGTCGTTATGTGCCTGTCCTCAGTTAGGAGTCAGTTATTCAGAGGGTTGTCGTTTGTTGCTGTATAACATATTTGTTGATCATTTATTATTTTGTACATAAATTAAGCCGTTAGTTTTCTCTTTTGTAGTGTTTCACATTTGTCATTTCGGGGCCTTTTCTAGCTGAAATTAGGGAATGGGCTGTGCTCATTTTTGAAGGCCGTACGGTAACATATAGTTGTTAATTTCTGTGTCATTTTATCTGTTGCGGAGAGTTGTCTCATTGGCAGTAATACCTAAATGACATGTGTACAAGCAATATCATAAATCATAAATCAGATTTAAAATACTTCACTGATGAAACGATAAGGTTGTTCATTTTGTCTTTTACAACGATACCACACCATTGGAACACAAATCTATTGTAGGATCTCATTATATATGACGACTACATGACTTAACCTCCGAACTGCATTTGTGCAAGTAACAATTAGTATATATCATCCAGCGGCCAGCCATGTTATATCATAACCCTTTATATTGTTAAAAAAATATGTTAGTCAAAAGGCTAAAAGGGAGTTTAGGAATACCACATAACCTGACAGAAATCGTACATTGCATTAAAAGACCAATATAGAACACTTATGAACCCACTGTCAAACTCATTATTATTTGTAGAAATGGTGTGGTTTATGGTTTGCTGTTCACAGGCTCCGAAATAACGAATGCAATCCGGCTGAAAAAGTCTTTTTTGGGTACAAATTAATTACTTCCAGGGAACTAAAATCAAAGAGCATATAAATATTTATGTTGAAAGTATAACAGAAACTTAAATATGTACATGTCTATATAAGTTTTATGCAATCTTTGTTAATTAATTGTAACAATGTTTCACGATTTCCAACCTTTTACATGTATTGTACCTTAAAAGTAGTTTTGACTGTAAAGTTTCAAACTTAAAAATTATTCATATTCAACATAGCAATTAGGTGAGCTGCATTAATTCATAGCCTTTACATAAACGAGCAATCACAAACACTCCCACATTTAGCCAAAAAGACGTTATACAAAAAAAAACTAGGTGTATTGTATGCTCATTCCTTGAGCCTGAGCCTTACTAAAACTGTTCCTGTGATTATTAAGATAAGATTTAATACAGTCACGGCCGAATTTGTGGGCTTTGATAAGCCAAAAATAGTTGTTAATTAAATACATACAAGATCTTGATATATCTAGCTTTTCACAATAAGTTTTTTTCAAATACTTTTACTTGATTCAATGCAACTCAAATATGTTTTTTACAAAATGCTTATATTTTCATAGTTATTAACTAAAATGCGATGGTCATGAGGAATTACTTATATATTAGATTTACTGATTTTCGGGCGGTTTTCTAAATATATATGATAGTTTAAATCCAAATCCTTTACTTGATTACTGGTAAAGCATCAAGTTTCAGTTTGCACTGACTTGACAAAAGACACTGACTTGTATTATCTGTTCAATTTCATTTATTCTTGATAGAATGAGTATTTTTCCTTCGAAAACAACAACAAAATGAAAAGAAAAGTTTCATGCGTCGGAAGCGTTTTTCTGGATTTATCTTTACCATGAATGATCAAAGTCGAAAACTTGAGAGCCAAGGATGTATAAATATATATACGCTGAAGAACTTAATGACTAATGAACATCAAATGATAGCTAAATACATCTAAGGCAACGTTGACTGAGTTATTTGAAATCTAATTTCATAATAAATATAAATTTATAAACGGACAATTTTAGAAAGGTTTTTTTTATAAATCACGCTAGAACCGAGAACCGACTACTGAACTGATGAATAAGCTCATCAAAGATACCAGGACTAAATTTTATCTATACGCCAGACGCGCGTTTCGTCTACAAAAGACTCATCAGTGACGCTTGAATCCAAAAAAGTTATTAAAAAAGGGCCAAATAAAGTACGAAGTTGAAGAGCATTGAGATCCAAAATTCTTAAAAGTGTTGCCAAATACAGCTAAGGTAATCTATGCCTGAGGTAGGAAAGCCTTAGTGTTTCAAAAATTCAAAAAAATCAAAATTTTGTAAACAGTTAATTTATAAATATAACAATATCAATGATAATTCATGTCAGCACAAAAAGTTCTGACTACTGGGCTGGTGATACCCTCGTGGAAATAAATCTCCACCAGCAGTGGCATCGACCCAGTGGTTGTAAATAAGCTCATCAAAGATACCAGGACTTAATTTTATCTATACGCCAGAAACGTTCGTGTATTAAACCAGTGCTAAAAACTGAAAACAACACTTTACAAATCTCAAGCATCTATCTTGTGATGACTATGATGATCTTTATTGTCCATTGTATACCACCCTTACTTCATATAAACATGCAAGTTTAGTTTAAAACTATCTAATCGATCGTTTTTGGTGTACTAACGAATAGGTTTCTGTTTGTCTCAATCATATTAACTATGTATTCTAGGAACATGGACATGTTATTACACAGTATTTTTTTTACACAACGAAAGTCTTCAATATATCATTACTGGAATATTATAATACGTTATGGTAGGGTTTTTTTTATGTGTGAAACATTGAAAGGGGACTTTCCGATTTGAATTTATCTTGGAGCTCGGTATTTTTGTTATTTGACTTTTTTATCAGGCATTTTAGTCGACTGGTTTCTCAGTCATCAATGTACTATCCCGTTTTATATATAAGGATACGGAAATAGCACAACTTTTCATCGGAGATCAAATGACGCGAATGTGAACAACTATACGGCTTTTAACAATTAGCAAAACCAATACCATACAGTTTGCGAATGCATCTACATTACGTTTTCTATTTCAAATCATATCATTATTATTATTTACTTCATTTGTAGCCCGAAGTACACCGCTTTTTGATCAGTTTAGTGATGAGGAAAGCCACTGTATGGTTTCTCTTTATCAATGAATTTATGACCATATATTTGACAACAAGAAGCTGATGACTTGCAGATGCCTAGCCTTGCTTTACTTTTGTAACAAACACTTGAAATGTCATTAGGTAAAGAATGTATAATGAAGGTCAAAATATATAGTGTGTATACAATTTTTAATGTTTCCATATCTTTACATGTAACTTCATTTCAATTGATCTTGTTGATTTGTAATCATGACAATGGAGTTTTATTCAATACCATGGATTGGTCAAGGACAGTTACCTTCAGCAGAAAATTCAGAAATAAGAAAGGAAATTTATAAACGTTTTTGGAAAATAATGGACAATTTAGGGGTATGGTATACTGAGGAGTACTTGAACAGAAAGACAAATATAGGAGGTGGTGAATGGGTATGTTTATCACCGACGGGAAATTATGCCAAAATGTGTTTTGGATTTAGCTTGATCCAAATACCCTAATCCTAAAGACATTCCATATATTGGACATCAGTGGGAATGATGTAACAAAAACAAATCATTATGTGTGAATATTCAGTGCATATCTATTTTGATAATAAAAATTCTTTCCTCTAAAACTAAGGTCATTGTCTTTTCTCAGTGAACTGTTATCAGATGTGAAACCAAAACCTCAACTGTTTGGCAATTAAATCTGTCACAGGTTGATAAAATACTGTAGCTGTAACAGATCATACAGATTCAGTCCGGACTGAAGATTTTCGGGGTTTAACCTGAGATAACCTTGAATGCAAAGTTTATGATCGTTACAACAAAGTTTGGTAGTTTCAAGTGTTCATAAGCTGTCGTTTTTAATGACTTTGGTTTCTCTATTGTCGATGTAATCTCCATTGTTTTTTCTGTAACGTAATTAAGTGTTATCAATCCATTCTGAAAAACAAATTAAAGTCAATTTTAATCATATGTATATAAGTGTAATTGCATTAACTATTTCAATCAAAAGAATCTTTATTTAAATGTGTTGATTTTTTTACATTCGACAATAAATAGGGGTTAACAAACTTGCATCATGTACTTGTTCAATGGTTTGTTAATAAAAATAACACTTTAGAATTCTATTGCATCCAAAGCGATGTTAATTTTAAATTTCCGTTTTTAGGCAACCTACATGGAAATGCGATAAACAAATGCTTCCACAACTGTCTACCAAATAAAAGTGACCTACAGCTAGTAGTTTTCCGTAAACTGTCCTATTCTAACAAACTTAAACATGTAAATTCAGCAAAAATCTATTAAAAAATTAAAAGATCAAGATTAAAGGGCGGACCAAATAATCTACATGAAAATGAGATGTGCCCAAGATAATGCAACTGCAAACACAATATTATAGAAGCTAGATACTGATTCATAAGAATAAAGTATTTCTGAAATAACATTCATCAGGAAACGGCTTGAGAAACGCAAATTAAAAATTAAACATTTTCTGAATGGATTACAAAGATAAGAAAGTTTTAAAAATATCAGTTGATATCTTCTTTGATGCCTTAGGGTCAACATATTTCGTAAGTTTAATACCGTTTCCTGATTGATGATATTTTAGAAGACAGGGGTTAATATGAAAATATCAAATCATAGCATCTACGGACAACTTTTACGAGGGAATGGCAATCAGTTTTAAAACAACTACAAAATTGATGAACAGACTTGTTTTCAATAAAAGACTACAATGAAATATCAATTGCTGTCTTGCATACGTTACTCCCGGAGACCATAGCTCTTTTGTATATTATGGACAGTTTGATACACGCATTAAAGATGTCTTACCTGTTTTAATCGTGAGCATGTAACACAACATTCGTTGAAATTCTTTTGACAGAACCCATCAGGATTTTTGTGGATATTGTAGCTAGATGGTTGTTCAAGATATCTACATTCAACTAAGCCGTCTCCTTCCCACGCTCCTGTGTCTTTGCACGACTCTGTTGGTCGTACTGAAATCGAAATGAGACAGCTTTACCAATAATTCATCACTAAGCTGTTAAAGACATGCCAGCGTTATTTTAGAATTAAGAAAAAGTAACAGAGGTACTTTTTTATTTCCAAACACAGGAGTTTTCAGTTCAGACATATTTTGACCATTCTACCAATAGGTAAAGCTTCAAATGCAATGTAAGTTCGGCAGAGAATTAAATCCAAATTTTATTGATCCTCTTTAACCACTAAACATGATCACAAGTAACATTCTATTCGATAAATAAATTGATTATGTGTGGATATTTGTCAATATTCATGACCAGAATTCTTAAGCATCATGAGCACGTCCAAAGATCAGCTTTGACGCCAGATGTCGACTGTTAAGTAAGCGTTTCTTGTGCATTTTGGTTTTACAAAGATATCCATATACAGTATTGTTAATTTTCATATTCTTAAAGAGTTTATGTACGCTAAACCACAGTGGTAGGTTTGTACTTTATCAAATGGTAGATGGTAAAACATTCTGCTTTAACCACAGATCCTGGACCCAGGCTTTCCTTACAAAGCAATGACATCTTTTTGTTCTTCTTTGTGCTCTTATAATGATTACATCAACTAATGTATTTCCTGTCTATAAATTTTAAATTGTGTGTCATTATGACACATCTAGATGATTTTGAGAGGTCCTTGGGCAGAATGTAAAATGGAGCGTTTCGGATCATTGTATACAAAGCGTAGTACAGGATTGAAAACATATCAAACTGATAAGATAACAATGTTTAAAAAAATATCTTTCTGTATTGCAGCTTATTCGAAATTACGTGTTCAATCCATCTAAATTTCATTTAAAATTACCTGTAAGTAGAATTGATGCCTTCGATAAAGTATGAGATGCAGCTGTTGGTACTATCGAAGCACTTCCAATTGTAGAGTAGCCATTCTGAAAAAAAAATGCAAATAGATGCAGACAATATCTTTGATAAACTTTTTTTTTTATTTGCAAATAGAGGAATAGGGATGAACTGTTGAGTACAACAAATAACTATACTATTTTCAAAGTTTAAATTAGCGTATATATTTTATATAATGTGTCATTGTAAGCATTGAAAGTTAAAGATGTTTGATATTGATTTCCATGTTCTTGTTTAAGACCTACAGGTGACCAAAATAATGCTGTAGATAAGAATTGAAAAGTTCCATAACCGTTACGTTGAAAGGTTTTTTTACCAACTTATCAGTTTGAATATACCTCTGGTATTTTGCACCTTAACTTGTAAAAGACGAATATTTAAATAAAATCAACAGGAGGTTTGGACTTATGTGGTCAAAATGAGGAAACCAAACATTTCTTCGGTCAATATGTCGTACAAAGTTGCAAACAGTTTTGTTATGATTACTTAAACGGAAAAGTCATTTTAATCTAGCCAATCTGGACAAATGTTTTTCTTGATAATTATTGACACTTTTATACAAACTTTTTTATTTTAAAAACATCGTACCTGCTTTAATCTTGTACATGTAGCGCAGCATTTGTTGAAATATTTATGACAGAATCCAGCAGGATTTTTGTGGATATTAAAGGCAGAAGGTCGTTCCAGATATCTACATTCAACTAAGCCGTCTATCCATACTCCGGTATCGTTGCACATCTCTGTCGGTTGTTCTGTAAACAATATAATATAACTTTGTTTATGATTAAGTACCATGCTGTTTAACACTGGACAGTGTTCTTTTGTTATTATGTATCAGGATACCAGAAACTTTAGTAATCTCTTTTTTAATTGCCAAACGGTATTTACAAAAAAATATTTCATAGAGAATTGAAAAGGATCATCTATTGATAAAATTGGATCTATCGGCGGTTGAAAAAGTCTATTTCGCAGTTTGAGGTTTGAATTTAATGACAATGATAATGTCATGAGTGCTTTGTCAGTATTAATTGGTAAATGCCCCTCCCCAAGCCATGACAGGTAATGGGTAAAGGATTCCTCCATTTTTATAAGTCAATAGAAATATTCATTCAAAGATGGAGAAAAAATAGATAGTGGCGTTATGGAATTTTTATGTTTAAAGAGGCAAACTCCACACGTTTAAGAAAGATTGTCAAGTTTTCGAAATGAAATTTAAAGAAAAGACCTTAATAAACCTTCTAATTAATGTGTATATGGTTTAGCCGAGGGTATTGGTAAGTACAAAATGTATTTGTTTTCAAATTATTGAGCATGTACATAGCGCCAGGACTAACTTTCATTCATATCTTGTACGTTTTGTGACTTATGCACAGATAGATGGCTTGGTCTAACGTCTATTGGATTTTGATCATTAGTCCTGTTCTGTCTTCCTGTGTTGTAGGAAGTCGTTTTGTGTTTCTTCTGTTTTCTCTAATATCATGAAATTGCAGTACTTGTTGAAATAAAGAAGGGGTGAACAGGCAAGATGGCTGACAATGTGTTTGCAATATAACTCCCATTTTAGGGATTGGGTTATAAATAAAATGATCATAGATACCAGTATTGAAATTTTGTATTTGCGCAATTTGAGCGTTTCGTCGACAAAAAACTAAATAATGACGCTCAAAAAGAAAAAAAATTAAAAAGGACATGCAAATAAAGAACGAAGTTGTAGAACATTGAGTACTAATGTAAAAATACGAAAAAAAACCTACTGACAGGTTTATGCTATAATTATTATTTAAATGGCAACACTA
Source organism: Mytilus edulis (assembly GCF_963676685.1). NCBI lineage: Eukaryota > Metazoa > Mollusca > Bivalvia > Mytilida > Mytilidae > Mytilus > Mytilus edulis. The sequence goes on from NC_092351.1 coordinate 70,002,553, forward strand.
TAGGTATGAAAATGCACTTTAAACAATTTAATGCAATCTCAATGTAAATGAAAATTACCTGATATTTGAATTGATGCCTTTGTCGAAGTGTGAGAGGCAGCTGTACTCTTTGTTGTGTAGTAACTATTCTGAAAACATTAGATACGTTATGTTTAAGTAAGTAACGTACCGTTTAAGCATACAAATAAATTAGCAGAGATGCAATATATCACCCATATTGAAGAAATATGCTATGTCGTGGCTGAGAACCGAGGGATCTTTTATTTAACGTGTATTCTCCGGTTCAGTGTGTTCACAAGTGTCGTGAGTGATCCTACTTGATATTATATATTTGCTTTCTGGAACATTTATTTGTTTCCCTGAATTGTATACATTTTATTCAATTTTAGTTGTTATAATTTATCTTTTCCAGTTCAGGTGGGTGTTGTCAATTTTTCTAGACTTCTTGTTGTATCTCTTTTCTCTTTTAATTAAAAAAAAAACGGACAAAATCATCACCATTTTAAAGTAAAAATGAAGGTTCATATTGAAAAAAACATGTGCAATTTCTTATGATTAAATGTGGCAAAAAAGTTTGATTCTTATTTCCATGCGAACGAATAATGTTTCTGGAATAATCACATAGGTCACAATTATTGAAATTCAAAAGTTTTAATTTTAGAATAATAAATTAAATGGTTGAAAAAGAACACCAACACTGCTATCGGTTTTGAAAACCTCAGTTTGAATACAATTGAACTAAACATATCGGAGTTTACGTATTAGTGTACATAATTGCATTCATCGCATACGTTCGATTAAACTTCACGGCCGACACTCGGCTAACCGAGAGTTTGGTCGGTTAATCTATATTGAGAATGCGGCTATATCGGCGGTTGGTCTGTTAATCGGGTTGGCTAAAGTCTGTTAATCAGGTGTTATCGAGAAAATCATTGAAAGTTCAGCATGTTTCACTGTATAACTTTTTAAATATATGTTTATCATAAAAAATATACATGTCTAACAAAACAATTCTATGTACTGAATCCAGTGGTGTAATTATTATTTTTCTAGCTTCAATGTACGATCTATAAAATGAAAAGGCGGGTTAATCATCAATAAATTTATACACATTTTACACACACAAACTGTACACAAAATGACAAGCTGGTTGAATTTACGTGCATGCAATATTTTAAACATCGAACAAAGACAGGCATTATGTTTGTTAACCATACTGAAATCATTGTGTGAAAAATCTTCACGAAAATCTGTTTTTTCGTGACATAAATCAATCTTTAATTAAAACCTGGTCTGTTAATGGGTCGGATGTATAAAACCCGGTCTGTTAATTGGTCTGTTAAGAGTTATGAATGGCAATAAAAGTAAAATATACGGAAACAACACATGAGCAATGAAACATAAAATATACGGAAACAACACATGAACCAGTGGCGGATCCAGGGGGCGTTCCGGGGGTTGGAACCCCCTTTTTTTGCCGATCAATGCATTTGAATGGGAGCATATAGTTGGAACCCCCCCCCCCTTTTTACTCTGGGTTGGGAACCCCCCTTTTTAAAATGGCTGGATCCGCCACTGTGAACAATGAACAATTTAAACAATGGAAATAGAAAATTGATAAAAACGGTTTCAAAAAGTGTAATATTAAAGTAATGTTAATTTCATCCAAGAATGGTCGCATATGTCATGTGGATTCTGTTTAATTGTCATGCATGACACCAACTTGTCATCTACATTGGTAACCAGTATATAAATCAGAGATAAACACCGTAATGTAACTAAACATCAGTAAGTAAAATATATTGGGATGCTAAAATATAAAGAATAGAAAAAGAATGATGAGTAAGATAAATAAAAGGTAAAAGGAAAAAACGTCACGGAAGAAACGTGACATAACAATTTATGTTGTGTCGTGTGTGCTGTTGTTTGTTTGTCTTTTTCATTTTTAGCCATGGCGTTGTCAGTTTGTTTTAGATTTATGAGTTTGACTGTTCCTTTGGTATCTTTCGTCCCTCTTTTAAAGAATACAGAAATAAACAACACCCCCAATCCGAACCCTCATGGTATACACGATAATCTGGATGGAGTAGCAGAATATAGAATAATAGATAAGAACAGTAGAGAGTGATGCATTGCTAAAAAAGAGAGAAAAAATAATAATTGTTTAAGAATACACACATGAAACACCCCTGGGTGTTGAAACAGTAACGGATTGCGATGTACTCATATTGGTGACAAATGCTAGAAGTTTACATGCGGACAACTGTCGTTCTCCTCTACACTTATGAAGAAAGGAACTAAACGGAATAAAATGTATTAAAACTTAAGATGACCAAATGTAGCTGCATTCGCTCCTTTCCATTTACTTCTTGAGAATGACTAACATTGCCTATGTAAAATTTTTAAATCGTTTGTATGCACATTGAACGACAAATTTATGTGACGTATAAAATTTTCTGATGTCAGACACTCAAATCAATGAATGTGTTCGCAGATAGTAGATGTTTTTGTGTTCTGTTAAATTGTTCCTTTTGAAATTGTTATACGATGATGACTGATGTACCCATATTTTGACTATTTTATTTATTGTGTCTGTTTATTTAACGCCATCAATGTAAATATAACGGAATTTTATGAGACTGTCATTAAAGTGAGAGGGTTAGCGCTATAGAACCAGGTTTAATCCACCATTTTCTACATTTGAAAATGCCTGTACCAAGTCAGGAATATGACAGTTCTTGACCATTCGTTTTTGATACGTTTTGTTATTTGATTTTGCCATGTGATTATGGACTTTCCGAATTGATTTTCCTCTAAGTTCAGATTTTTTGTGATTTTACTTTTTTTTGTATACAACATATGATTAAGTAATAGAAATAAAGAACCAATTGGAGGATGCTTACGAATTAGGATTTTTCGTCCAGTGACAAATAGCATGTGCATATGAGAATGACAACACGTTATATGCACTGGACAGATGTACAGTTTATATTTATTTTACCAGTACCCTGTGTTGTATTAGAAAGACACTTTCAGTCGGATTTGAGAACGTGCTACTTTGAACAGACACAAAAATTGAGGCTGATTGAAAACATTAATAATAAATTCATGCATATTCCAGCGGCCAATTTATATCACGCTATATTGAAGTGACACCCTTCAATAAAATGCAAAGAAAGTCAAAATAAAAATGCTCTTACTAGTAAATCACAACCGAAATGACTGACAGACGGACATTTTTTACAAAACTTAATGAACAATTGCAATCAAGATATTTGAGGTTTGCGTTATAACGCAAATATAGGAAGAAAATTTTTAAAAAAAATGTGTGGCGCTAATTCGCTTCCGTAGGATACTGTTGCACCGTATTATCATTTTTTTTTATTACTTAGGAACATCTCATTCTTAACTTTTTCTATGGGAAAATATAAAGGTAGCAAAAATAACTGTGGCTAAATAACTCTTAACTGACACAATTTCAATTGTCCAACCCATTAACAGACTTTATTCCCATAATTTTTCACTAAAACGTAGTAATATTCACGTTATATTACAATTATGAAATATTCACCAATGCAAATTTATTTTTTAGACCCAAAGTACTATTTTGTGTCCTTTAAATGATATCTAAAATTGTTTGTTTCGACTTTTATTAAAAAATTCCTATGCGTATAAGCATAAATACTACATACTTGCGCGACGCCTTTTAATTTTACTGAAAACTGCGTAGACTATGAAATGTTTTTACAAGTGGAAAATGTTCTATGATAGATATCATTTTGTCAGACACTTTTCTTTTTTTGATTTGGTTCTTATAATATGCCAAAAATCTGTATATTTGATACAGTTTAACATTAAATTGTGCGTTTTACTCTTAACAGACGTAGAACCAACCCGATTAACAGACCAATCTCCCATATAGCCGCATACTCAATATAGATTAACCGACCAATCTCTCGGTTAGCCGAGTGTCGGCCGTGAACTTAACTGTTTATAATCGACGCAATACAATAAACCTTAGAATTTACACGAGGAAAATGGCAAATGCGCCAAAATAAAAACAAACGGAAACGTTTTCCGTCATTCAAGCAGAGAGTTTCAGATTATTTTTTTAAGATATACTTGTTTGTTTGAGTGTACACCGTTTTTATGAGTCTCTTTCGTTGTACATTTAAGGATATTATTTGCCTTTTTTTGTTAAACAATTACCTGTTTTAGTCTGGTACAAGTTACACAACATTCTTTTTGATACTTCATACAAAAGCGGTCGGGGTTTTTATGGATATTATAGGCAGAAGGATTTTCTAAATATTTACAATCGATTTCGGCACCTGCAAGCATAACACCGCTATCCTCACATGTTCCCATTAACATGGTTAATACAGGCGCTGATGTAACTGAAATGCAAAAGATGACACCATAATCATGATTAACTTATCAAATTATATGCAGCAATTCCATTAAAGGAAAAATAACTGTTTATTGGGTGGTCATAATCAACCTTTACACTGAAGAAGTTAGGTGTGAGGATTCCATAAAAAAATTGAAATATAAATGTCAATTTATTTTTATATAAAAAAATGATCGTAAAATGTGATAAAATTTTCAGATACACTTTTAATGAAAAAATCGGCATTTATTCTTAAATATTCATCGTTTCACACAATATTGATGTGTGATATATCCTAAAAATGCTTAGACCGAATTTTTCTGTCCCTATAATGCATATATTTACTAAATTATATTTGCTTTTTATCAATTTTGCTATTTTGTTATTTTGTTATTTTTTTTTCTTATTTTTTTTGCTATATAGAGAATGAAAGCAGTGCCCATTCAAAACAGGAGATCGCGGACAATTTGTTTGCGCTAATTTTTCGCTTATTCTGTACTTGTCAGATATCCATGCCTGTATACACTTAAAGATAAACTGTTTTTCTACATTTTCGTGTGCCTCCTGTTTTGAATGGGAAACTGCTTTATGTTTCTATATTGCAAAAAAAAATAGAAAATAGCAAAATTAATAAAAAAACAAATGTAAATTAGTAAATATATGCAGTATAGGGGCAGAAGAATTCGGTCTTAATAATGCTGAGCTCTGCCTGTAGTATACAAATTCTAAGAATCATCCACACTGACACTATATATCTTTATATCTCAACAAACCAAATTACATTGGTATAGAGATACACACAATAAATACCACATAATGTGTATGTACAGACAGGTATAGAGATACACACAATAAATACCACATAATGTGTATGTACAGACATAAAACATTTATGCTAAAGTAAGCGAGAGGCAAATATCATAAAATATAGTATGCATATTAAACTAAATGATATCAAGTATATTAGCTACACAGGAGAGCCTACGAGCCTCTGGCCTTTGTTAGTCTTGTATTATTTTAATTTTAGTTTCTTGTGTACAATTTGGAAATTAGTATGGCGTTCATTATCACTAAACTAGTATATATTTGTTTAGGGGCCAGTTGAAGGACGCCTCCGGGTGCGGGATTTTCTCGCTACATTGAAGACCTGTTGGTGACCTTCTGCTGTTGTTTTTTTCTATGGTCGGGTTGTTGTCTCTTTGGCACATTCCCCATTTCCATTCTCAATTTTATGCACATTGGCTAGTCTTATGAATTTGCACAACTGTTCAGATCAGATGGATTTTTACTATTCATCAGTTCATTAAATTTGGACGAATTTGGTTGATTTGTATAACTTTTTATCAATAACTGCTTACGACGATCATTATATACAGAGCATATAAAAATATAATGAAATTGATCTCCGATATCGCCAGAGTTACAAATTAAGCATTTTCCATTTTCTCTTGCAACATTTTACCATCTAATCTATGATTTCCTATTCCTTATTTTAATAATGTAATAATATTTCTATCATCTAACTTTTTTTTTAGATATTATTCAAATTTACAGTTTTCTTTATACATACGATAGTTTTAAGCTTTTGACGATTCAAGCACGTCAGTGTGACATTTCTGTTTAAATTGATCAACAATATTTTGTTTAACAATAGCATATAACACAAATGATACTGAAATACGGAAATTCATAGTAATCTATTTTACAATTAAAACTTTGAAAAGATTAGTGAAACATATCTAATATTCATTCTATATTCGAAAGAAGTTTTATTTATCTATAGCAGAAAGCTGTTGGTCTTTTCGTCATTTGAATTATTTTCATTTTCCTTATAAATATAAATAATCTGTTTATGAAACTAGAACAGATAATTCAATCGTTGCGAATTTTTTTTACAGATATACAATTAAGTCTTAACACTTACCGGTAAATATACTTATTGTATGAATAAAGCATAAAATCTGTGCAGTAGTTTGTTTCATTTCAAACTATTGTCTCCAATGACCTGAAATCACCTCAACAAAACTCTATAAAAGGTTATTTTAGTCCTAATAGAAAACTATAATGCCTTAAGGTTATGATGTTGAAGAAGAATATTTCTAATATATGTCTATAAAATTTATAAAAGTTAAATGCCTAAGGTTATGATATTAAGTAAAATATTTCTATAAAAGGTCACCTGATTTTTTACCGGTGTTTCCCAAATATTAAGAACCTACCGAGATTGTGACCGAGATACCAATCAGGAAATTGACATTTAGGTAAAACTACTCTTATTTCAGGGTTTATATAAGTTAAAAGTTTATTTGAATACGTATTGAGTAACCATCCATAAACAGTCAATTAAACTATTGACGTGAAAGAACTATAATGACATCGTCAACCGAAGTGTGTAAAAGATAGAAAATATTTTCTTATCGCAGAAGAATTTTTGTTAATCAATCTTTTATCGAGGAAGATTCTGAATTCTCAATAATATTGTACTCCCTATCACATCATTAGATTAATAAACATCCCCATTTGTATCAAATACGAACCCAGTTTCCATTTATAGTGATATAATTTGTTAAAGATTTACCTTATTACCAAATTAGATACAAATACAGGGATATATTGTGTGACACCATTTGTATTACGGACGCCATCACGAGTTGGTTGACCGTTATGGAATAACCGTTTCACAAATGATATCGGATATGTTCCTTACGTCGTAACTACAATCCCCTTCCCTTTCATAAATGTGACTTACCGAATTAGACTATTTACCGGCTTTGTAATCTCATAAGCAACACGACGGGTGCCACATATGGAGCAGGATCTGTTTACCCTTCCGGAGCACCTGAGATCCCCCCTAGTTTTTGGTGGGGTTCGTGTTGTTTATTCTTTAGTTTTCTATGTTGTGTCATTTGTACTATTGATGGTCTGTTTGTCCTTTTCATTTTTAGCCATTGCATTGTCAGTTTATTTTCGATTTATGAGTTTGTCTGTCCCTCTAGTATCTTTCGTCCCTCTTTTGTACGTGATTTTCACGTCATTCTTTTTTTGTTCGTTTACAGTCATTGTCGAATTTACCTTAGAGAGTGCTTTAAATGGTGCACAAAGGTTATAATCAACGCAAATAACATTGACCCTCTGATTAAGTTACCTTTTCAAATATTAAGTTGGCAACACAACGCAAATTCTAATTATCGTGGTACCTCTATTTAATAATACCGGTATACGCCAGAAATAACTAGACTATATTAATTCATTCTGAAACTACTAATCGACTGTATACCACCAAATTTTTGCTTTGTATTTGAAGTATAAATATTGGAGAAAAATGTAACTACGAAATGATTTTTTTTAAGATACTCGCTTGTTTTAACAAATTTATATTCCATTGCAATTGTTATTTACTATTTTTACTCTAGTTTTTAGAAATAAATTATCATTACTCTTTGTCATAATTTAACAGCTCGTTGGTGAAAAAAATAATCAATCTTTTATCTAGGTTGATGTATTTTATTATAGCTCCCCACCTCAACACATTTGAATTAATTTCCATCCCCATTTGTATTACCTATAACTTAGGTTTTTTTTGTGATTAAGTTGATACATTTATAAGCGATTAACTTTTTTGTACTAAACCATAGACATATATAAATGATTATTTATGCCTTTGACCAAACGTGCATATAAACGTGATTTGCACGCCGTACTATTTTTGTCCATTTGTATTCATTAATAGTACTTTAAATTTTACTGAAGGGTAATCGACTTTAAACGTAAATAAACATTCACCTAGAAACTACTGACCTGTTCAAAAATTCGGCGACACGTGTCGATTTTAATCGAACACCTCTATATTAAGAAAAGTGCACCCGCTTTAATATATATCAATTTTTCACACCATAAACATGTATGTCATCATAATTACGGTATTTGTTTACCTTAACTATTGTGTCTGTATTTATATTGTATGTTTCTCTGTAAACTTGTATCTAGTTTTTAGAGAATAAAGTATCTATCTATCTATCTATCTACAAATAATAGGTTAACATAATGAAGACGAGCTGTATATGTTGTCTTTGTCAAAATGTAATATTAATGACCCCTGTTTATTACGTTTAAGATATTTTTCGGGCTCCACTGATCGGTCCGCCCTTTAGTCTTAATTGTTTCTATAAAACCCAGACAATTTTCATTTCGAAATTAAGGAACTAAACGTGAATTGTCAATTTCAAATTGCAGGGTAAAACATAGGGGAAACTTGACTTTCTTTCTGCGTCTAAAAGTTTTAACAAATTAGAGAGTCGGTTTGATAAGACAGCAATGTGGCCCCTTTTTCAGCTAATAGTTCAAATAAGAATCGAATGGCTAGTTTGACCATGAATCATAGTTTAAACAATGAGGATATAGTCAATACGTAAATATTTCATTCTTTTTATGAATTCATCGTTTGCTTCCATCTCAATTTTCCGCTAAATTGTTTAGATACAGGTTTTCAGGTCTGAAACCATGCTGAACATTCATCGACAATATTGTAACATTATGTTTGTAGTAACAAATCGCATAAACATAACTTTTTCCTACAATATTCTACTATCGTATATCGAATGTATATTAGTTCGCGTTTGGTCCATGTATTTGGTTAAAACTGAAAGAGATTTTGAGTTTATTTTGAGGGGCGAAAGATACCGGAGGGACAGTCAAACTCATCTATAGATCGAAAATAAACTGACAACGTCATGGCTAAAAATTAAAAGACAAACAGACAAACAATAGTAAACAAGACACAAGACACAACATAGAAAACTAAAGACTAATCAACACGAACTACACCAAAAACTGGGGGGAAATTATGCAATTTTTTTAAAACATCCTGAAAATTGATTTGAATTTTAACGTTGTCCGCTCTGCAAGATGTTATGTTGCCTAAGAAAGTAAGCACGACAGAAGGATTAAAAATGAAAATATACTCCTCATAGATACCAGGATCGAAATTTTGTATAAACCCGTTGAATTTCATGTTCATCCTTAGATATCCCTTATATAAAGAAAGAAAAACAGGAAAGTCTAAAAATCCTGATCAAATAGTACATGATTGAAACAGAATAAGGAATATACACCTGAAGCTGGTAAATAAACTATAAGATTTCAAAACAATGACACAGTTATCGGATAACAAAAAATGTGCCTCGTCTTGAACATTTTATTTCACAGAGTACGTACGTACGACAAACCACTAGACCAAAACAAATACTAAAACTGCAAATTTAAGTAACATACAAGGACGGTTAATGAATCAGACTGGAACCACGATCACCTGCAGTTCAAAGAGGTTTACATCATCGTTGAATCGTCTATATTTAATTCAACTCAATGGACTTTCACAAACTGTTTCAAGCTCATAACCATTTACCGTAAATTTATAAATCATTAGTTTATATATGCACGCATGACAGTTATATTTTACCGAAACAAAACTGAAAGACTTACATGAAATATCATACGAACTAGTGTGTTTTATTATGAAAAAAAACTGAAAAAAATAGATCTACAAATCATTTTTTTTCTTTAAAAGCATTTTTTCATTTAACCTATTAAAATCCAGAGAAATGTCAAAAACAAGAAATCTCTATACTATGGAAAGAACTGTAAAATATACGGAATCCGGTTAGTGAAAGCATATAGTTTTATTTACAAATTAGCTTACTCGTTTTCACGAATAAGTTAACTTGTTATCCCAATAAGCTATCTCGTTATCACGACTAAGCTAACTGGTTACTACGACTATTAACTCCTTTATAAAGAATGACAAAAATGAACTGAAATCACCTTCACAAAGCCTCGTAAACTGCGACGTTTTTACTTTATGAATAAAGAAAGTCCTTAATGATATTTGATCACATTGGAACAACCTAATATGTTCTTCAAAATATCGATGAGAAAAATCTTCACTTTTGCAAACACAATGTGAATATATAAGTTTAAAGTTAATATTTATTAATATCTTATATACGACTGGTTTAATACTTTACACAAAGATTGTTATTCTGACTTTTCATCAAATTACAATTCGTCATCCCGATTTCCAGGTGATTTATCCGCATGTCAAAGAGCAGTACGTATGATACCATCCCCATCCATTGTAATGTAGATGCGACACATTTTTTGTTGTGGGGAATGCAACGACTTAGTAGATTTACATATATACCTTTTAAGGTGATTTATGTAATATATTTTATATGAACATTAATATCTCTTTTAAATGTGAAAATGTTTTTAAGAAATCATAGTGTTATGTTTTGTGTTTTGTATATTGTATGCAAGATGTGAGTTCGAGGTGCATGTTTGTAATTCTCTTCCAGGACGAAGGGGCCCACACTGATAAAACATTTGTAAGCATAACCATTTATATAGTGCTGTGGTATGATAGTCAGGCATAAGGAAAAAATAATGTGTTTAAACATTACGACCAAATACGACTCAAGCCAATTTTTCCTGGGGAGTTCCGAGCTTATTTTGAGGGGCGAAAGATACCGGAGGGGCAGTCAAACTCATCTATAGATCGAAAATAAACTGACAACGTCATGGCTAAAAATTAAAAGACAAACAGACAAACAATAGTAAACAAGATACAAGACACAACATAGAAAACTAAAGACTAAGCAACACGAACTACACCAAAAACTGGTGGAAAATTATGCAATTTTTCTAAAACATCCTGCAAATTGATTTGAATGTTAACGTTGTCCGCTCTAAAAGATGTTATGTTGCCTAAGAAAGTAAGCTCGACAGAAGGATTAAAAATGAAAATATACTCCTCATAGATACCAGGATTGAAATTTTGTATAAACCCGTTGAATTTCATGTTCATCCTTAGATATCCCTTATATAAAGAAAGAAAAGCAGGAAAGTCTAAAAATCCTGATCAAATAGTACATGATTGAAACAGAATAAGGAATATACACCTGAAGCTGGTAAATAAACTATAAGATTTCAAAACAATGACACAGTTATCGATATAACAAAAAATGTGCCTCGTCTTGAACATTTTATTTCACAGAGTACGTACGTACGTACGACAAACCACTAGACCAAAACAAACACTAAAACTGCAAATTTAAGTAACATACAAGGACGGTTAATGAATCAGACTGGAACCACGATCACCTGCAGTTCAATGAGGTTTACATCATCTTTGCATCGTCTATATTTAATCCAACTCAATGGACTTTCACATTTTATTATGAAAAAAAACTGAAAACAAATAGATCTACAAATCATTTTTTTTCTTTAAAAGCATTATAGTTTTTTTCATTTAACCTATTAAAATCAAGAGAAATGTCAAAAACAAGAAATCTCTATACTATGGAAGGAACTGTAAAATATACGGAATCCGGTTAGTGAAAGCATATAGTTTTATTTACAAATTAGCTTACTCGTTTTCACGAATAAGTTAACTTGTTATCCCAAATAAACTATCTCGTTATCACGACTAAGCTAACTGGTTACTACGACTATTAACTCCTTTATAAAGATTAAGTAACTTGTTATCACGATTAAACTAACTGGTTTTTACGACTATTAACTCCTTTATAAAGACTTCGTAGCTTCTTATCACGATTAAACTAGCTTTTTATCACGACAAAGCTTACTAGTTTTTGCGACTTCAAAGATGAGACTGAGCAACACGAAAACAATATCAGGTGCTCCGGAAGGGAAAACAGCTCCTACTCCACATGTGTTGCTCATATTATTAAAATCCGCCGGTAACAAGTCTAAATAGTTAGATCACATTCGGGAAAGCGAACATGATTGTAGTTACGACATTAGGAACATATCCGTTTTCATCTGTGAAACGGATATTCCGTAACGGTCAACCAACTCGTAATAGCGTCCGTAAAGCTTACAAAGGGAACTCTTGATTTGATAGCTACCTTGTGAGCAGTTACCCTTTGTCAATGAAATTATGATAGGAAATACAAGCCCTAAAATATCGAATCAGCTGGGAAATATATATACTACATACTACACTGCTGGAATGAAGCTACATAGAAATGTAAAGTTCACGATAAGGAAGCTGAAATCATTTCTTTTGTCGAAAATATTTGTTTTCCTCCGACCCTCATTATCAATTTCTAGATGAATGTCTTTAGAGGCCAAAAATTATAAACATAATAAAAACTATATCACAAGTTTCGAAATAATTCATTCTTTCATGTTTAAAAGTTAATCACTTGTGTTATAGTTTATATTATATCATCCATTAGAGACTGCAGATACATGTATATTAGTACATATAAATGTAAATTTAGAAATGACAGTCATCGTTTGGGGTGATATGGGCATGATAAAAACGTGGCAAGAAAGCACTTAATATTTGTGTAACCTTTTCTAGTAACAAATATCTGAATATCTTAAAGATCTTTTAAACCTGAAAGAAAAAAAGAATTATTGGGCAAAGTTTGGGTATATATACATATATGGATAGATAGAAGTCTATATATAAAACACAACCAGCAAATTTAATGTGTATACCGAACCGCCGATTCGCAGATTAGGAAAAAAATATAAAAGTCTACAAATTGTTGCGCAGCGGTGTTAATTTGATATATTAACAAAATTATGTAATGTTATGGGGATGTTATGAAATAAACTTTTTTTACGTATACTAGACAAATATTTCGGTCAACAAAATAGCCTTTGTTTAATTTCAATGTCTTTATAAATTGTATTACGATACTGGGTGTTTGTGTTTAAAAATAGCACAAACTAGCTGTGCTGACCCATTTATAAACATAAACACCAAGCATTGTATTATATCTAATAGAAAAGAAGGCTATTTTGGTCGATGTAATTGCTTAAACGGTTTCATAACATCAAATCGTATATCACAATATAGTATAGAATCATATTCAAAACAGTGTAGCTGTGGCCATTGATTGACAACCTTAAATTATCCCATTGACTAGGGCAGATTAGGTGAACGTGTGTCTGTAACGACAACTGCTCACTACTTACTTATTATAGAATTTATTTAAACTGTGGGGTCACCAAAGGTTCTTAACGCATTTAATATTAAAATAGTTCGAAAAATCAATCAGGAATAGCTTTATGTTTTGATTTATATTATTGATATAAATCAAAACATCGTGTTATTCCTGATTAGTTTTTCTAATTTCTTTATTTAGGTGTTGAGAACCTTTTGTGACCCCACAGCTTAAGTGCCTTTAACAAGTACATAGTGAGCAGTGGTTGTTACAGACAAACGTTCACATAATCTGCCCCAGTCAATGGGATAATTTAAGGTTGTCAATCAATGGCCACAGCTACACTGTTTTGAATATGATTCTATCAGTACTATCGTTACGCAAATATTAAGAATTTTTCTGTATATAAGGGACGACATCAAAAGATTAATGTAGGATAAAAAAAAACTTAAATCAAATAGTTTGAGGATGAGAGGTGGGGGTTAGGTGGTTAAAATTGCTGCAGGTTTTGTTAATCCAAAATCGATTTTACATATATCAATATTGGTCAATAAATTTTTCCCAAATTAAGTTCAGAGACGGGAAGGTGGGTTCAGTCAAAAAACTATGTGAATTAATTTTTTTATCCTATACATTGAAATTTTAATGTCGTCCCTTATGTGAAAAATAACTTGATACAGTCATATGCATATATGTGACCCGCCATGACATTTGCAGGCTTATGGAGGTAGAACGTCATTGTTAGAAAAATTATAAACATGATAAATATCGAGATTCAATGAAATACGTATTGCAAAGAAGAGATGAACACTTTCCTTGGCTTCTTTTTTGCGGACGCCGAATTATACATCATATATAAGTTTTGAAGAAGTTTTAGTTTATTGTGTGAAGTGAAAAATATTTGAATCTACATTTAAATTGATACAAAAAAAAAATTCTGCTCTATAGATTTCCTTTCATAAATGAAGTCTGAAATATATCCATAATAATAAATGCACCGTATTAAATGCATTTAAGAGAACACCTACTTATAAACTGTTACGTGTTGCATACTATGTAAAGAGACATGCATAATAAATCTAAAAAAAAGGGAATTCTTAAAGCTTATTTTGACAAATTTTAAACATATTTCAACAAGTTTAAATTACATGTTCTAGAATAGAGCTACAAACAAAACAAAAAGGCTGAGACTGCTCTAAAGATTTTTTTTTATAAATGAAGTCTGAAATATATCCATAATAAATTCACCGAATTAAATGCATATATGAGAACACCTCATAAACTGTTACGCGTCGCATACTATGTTTAGAGACACATGCATAATAAATCTAAATTAAAAAAAAGGAATTTTTAAAGTTTATATTGACAAATTTGAAGCTAACTTCATTTCAACAAGTTTAAATTACATGTTCTAAAATAGAGATCAGAATTGTTTGTATTGTAGTAAATTTAAGTCTTTGATATTTTATTCAAATACGCTATTGAACATCACCAAGAGCCAATAAATACAATTTTGTGTTTTATAAATTAGTGCCTTCAATAAATAAAAGTCGTCATAGAACAGTCTCATTTCCATACCGGTATTCGAAATGACTCTTTGCTTTTACAACAAAAATGTCATAAAAACATGACTAGATCTTCTAGATAAATATACAAAAAGCAAATTTTAGACAATGTACCCTCCTAAGCCTTGAAGTGGTTATTAACATATAGTTAATGGCGTTTTTCTCACAATGACTTTCTACCTCCATAAGCCTGGATATGCTGGTCATCTATTGCTTTTCATGAATACCTTTTAATTGGAAAAGATATGTGCACAATATCATCTGTTAGTTTATGAAAACTCATTCATGCATTCATTCATTCATTCATTCAGACTTAGAGTTTGCTCAAGGGCTCCCAGTTTTCACTCCCTCAAATCATACACACATCTGCTATCATTAAAGTTGAAACTTACCAGCGAACACATTTATTCCATATATAAAGAATAAAAGTAGTTGAATTTTTTCTTTCATTGTAATATATAATCCCCAAAAATGAATTGAAATCACCTTCACAAAGCCTCGTAAACTGCGACGTTTTTACTTTATGAATATAGTAAGTCCTTAAAGCTATTTGATCACATTGGAACAACCTAATATGTTCTTCAAAATATCGATGAGAAAAATCTTCTCTTTGGCAAACAAAATGTGAATATATAAGTTTAAAGTTAATATTTATTAATATCTTAGATACGACTGGTTTATTACTTTACACAAAGATTGTTATTATGTCTTTTCATCAAATTACAATTCGTCATCCCGATTTCCCGGTGATTTATCCCCATGTCAAAGAGCAGTACGTATGATACCATCCCCTCCATTGTAATGTAGATGTGACACATTTTTTGTTGTGGTAATTTGGAATGCAACGATTTAGTAGATTTACATATATAACTTTTAAGGTGATTTATGTAATATATTTTATATGAACATTAATATCTCTTTTAAATGTGAAAATGTTTTTAAGAAATCGTAGTGTTATGTTTTGTGTTTTGTATATTGTATGCAAGATGTGAGATCGTGGTGCATGTTTGTAATTTTCCAGGATGAAGGGGCCCACACTGATAAAACATTTGTAAGCATAACCATTTATATATTGCTGTGGTATGATAGTCAGGCATAAGGAAAACATAATAGGTTCAAACATTACGACCAAATACGACTCAAGCCAATTTTCCCTGGGTAGTTCCGAGCTTTATTTTGGCACAACTACACAGTTTATGATACGAAATATGTTGCCAAATACATCTATACACCTGAAAAACCATTAACAATGAAGGGTCAGCAACCCAACAACAGGTTGTCTGATGCGTCTGAAAATTTCAGGGCAGATATATTTTGACCTGTGAACATGTTTACCCCTTGTTATATTTTCTCTAGATGCTTTAGTTTCAGAGATATAAGCATAAAACTGCATTTTACCCCCTTGTGTTCTATTTTTAGCCATGGTGGTCATCTTGGTTGTTTTTTTAAACAAGATACTCCAAGGATGATGTAGGCCAAGTTTAGTTGAATCTAGCCAAGTATAGTTTCAGAGGAGAAGTTTTTTGTAATAGTTAACGGACGACGACGGATGACGGACGCAAAGTGATGAGAAAAACTCGCTTGGTCCTATTGTCACGTGAGCTAAAACTGTGTTATGTACTGAATATAATGTGTGGGATTTGTATATACATGACTTAAGACAATAACAATCAAAACCAAGGAGTAAACATTTTGCGCCTGTCCCCAGTCAGGAGCCTCTGGCCTTTGTTAGTCTTGTATTATTTTAATTTTAGTTTCTTGTGTACAATTTGGAGTTTAGTATGGCGTTCATTATCACTGAACTAGTATATATATTTGTTTAGGGGCCAGCTGAAGGACGCCTCCGGGTGCGGGCATTTCTCGCTACATTGAAGACCTGTTGGTGACCTTCTGCTGTTGTTTTTTCTATGGTCGGGTTGTTGTCTCTTTGACACATTCCCCATTTCCATTCTCAATTTTAAAGACTAAAAAAATTAAAGGACATTTACATCAACAGTTATAAATAAGAAATAAGAAACAACACGAACTCCACAAAAAAAAAACGGGAGTGAAATCAGGAAGCATTTCCTGTCCCGTATACGGCACCCGTCGTGTTATTTCTTTGTTCAGTTCGATAATGATGGAAGGTTATTATGACTGAGGATGAATATCAGATATGATGTCTGACACACTTTTGTCATAATGGTCAATCAGCTCATGATGGCGACCGTAAAATTTCTTGAGTGATGACCTTAATTTGTTTGATTCATAGCCATGTCTTAGCAACTTTTGAGAAAGCAGTATTTCTCGTTCAACAAAATCCACGTACTTTGAGCTAGCTTTAGAAGAACGTATCAATTGAGACACAAATACTCCATATGCTGGTGCCGCTGCATGGGATGTTGCTTCACAGAAATGGAAAGTTGACTATAGGAAAAATAAAATCATTGCGTTTTCGTAAATTTTGGTATTCAACCTACCATCAGTAGTCATTTCGAGAAAAAGGTCTAAATATGAAGCAGATTTATCTGCGTCCATAGTATCTTTAATTTCAAGTTCACTTGGATATATGAAATGTAAGTGATATGTAACATAAATTTAAACGTCTGCTCTAGATAACGGACTTGTATACAGAAATATTAGCTAGATTATGTGTGACGGGATTGCTTCCCCTAGTAAAGGTGGTAGATACTTAGAGTTCCTGTGTTCGAGTCCCGATGGAAACAAACAATGCTCTCCGGTTACATAGGTATTGGTCTAATTAGTGGAAAATAGCACCAGGCTTTCACGAGACCGTGTATATTTCATATGGAGTTGGTAGATAGGGCTTATTTCAATACACGGTTAGCATTGCATTGTAGCACGAAGATTGACATAAAACTTTACATGCAGGGACATCATACTGACCTTGACTTTTAATTTCTAAATTTACAGCGAAAAAAACACTTTACCTAGAAAAGTATAAAAAAATTTCAGATTGAGTAACCTTTTGTCAATCTTACACAGATCAAGGCAATGAGTAGTTGAAATATCTCAAAATGCATACCTCATTACTGAATTCCACAGCAATAACTAAAATTCAAACTCTCTCTGGGAGGGGGATATAAGTCCCGCTATGCGGACAGCTATAGTTGCTATTAACTTGCACGAAGAATACAAATAAAGGGGTTCCATCCTTTTGAGCAATAATGGTAAATGCTTTTTTAAGTTTATGGATATCTTTTATAAATGTAGAGGTTGGTGTCATGGTTAATTTAATGTGAGGGCTAGGGTTACGGTTCAGGGTAGTATTAGTCAAGTTAAGCTCAATACATACGTTTGGGCCGCCTGAGGTAAATAGGACGGAATTAACAACATGCTTATGTAGTAGCGACATGTTGATCTTGCTTGCGTAACATGCTATTGTTTCACTCCGTAAAACTGCGACATATCTGGAAAAGGTGCATATTTCGAGTGAATTTACTCGTTAGCTTAAAAACGAGAACATTGACCCCTCTTTTTCAAAGCGATATTTTTTACTTGATACAGATGGAGATTGTTTGTTCCAATTTTAATGATTTTTGTTAAATTCGATAAGAATAGAAATGTTCAAGAAACCGTACATTTAGGTAAATGTGTAAAATCGATAGTTTTTATTGTATACATATTTGAATTTACTAAGTGAAAAAAAGCTTGTAAGCAAATTTTCGTAAAACAATCACCATGGGGTTAAAACTGTGCCATGTTTTGCCCTTATTCATATACTTATTCCAAAATAAACAAAATTCTCTGAAACTGACATAAAGATGTTTGATAAGCTTGTTTGACAACATATGTTTAACATTTGGAGGCCGTGTTTTAACACATTTTTGGAATTCCCGTGGGAACCAGCTGTGCTCCTCTTCTTCTACACGTGTTTCTGTATTCATATGAGGTCATTTGGTCTCTTGTGGAGAGTTGTTGCATTGGCAATCATGCCACATCTTCTTTTTTTGTAATCATACAGGTCGGGTTCGTGTTTCTTCTTCTTTAGTTTTCTATGTTGTATTTTGTGTGCTGTTGTTTGTTTGTTGCATTTCCTCTTCTTTTTTTCAGGCATATTTTTGACTTATGAGTTCGAATGTCACATTGGTATCTTTCGCCAATCTTTCTCGTTAGACATGGTCACCATGCTGGTAACTGCACTTAGCATATTTTATTGTATGTGTGATATAGTTTTAATGCATAATTGTTTAATTAGGAAAGGGGATAAATTACTTGCACGTTAAACTTGTTTAACCAACATATTTTGTGCTTGACAATACATGTTAAAATTTGTGCTATCTGGACTATGTTTTGTTTGTTGTTTCATTTTAAACTTATCGCTACCTTTTTATGTTTTGTTGCATTTTAGTTCAAAATTTCACATTCGGGACTTTCTATCGAGTGATATGTAGCTAATCTGATATTTAAACAAACAACTATGCTAGCTACCCTTGGCAAATATTGGACAATCATTTCCAATCCTTTTTATTTTATTATCACATAATGCTATTGTAGACCTTTGGCACTTTATTCATTTGTGTTATTTAACCATACGGTTTGAGTATTTTTGTTTAATTTGTCTGTAAAATTGTACGTTCACTGTATATGCATCAGCGTAAAATATAGATAGAGAGCGGGATCATTCATGAATATAAGTAATATACATTTAATTTGTATAAACAACACCTGACTTGGAGAAGGCGCAAACATTCGGCGGAATAAACATGTTTTGTGAGATCTCAACACCCCTCTAGCCAACGTAGATTAAACAAACAAACAGCAATACACACATCAAAAGTCCGAGTCCAATGTCAAAATAGGTAACAGAAGAAACTAAGCAAACTGACACAACTTCATGAAGAACTACTAACATACAGTTACTGACATGTAAGCTCCAGACCTCAATTTAACTGATTGAAAGATTATGTCTTCATCATATGAAAATCAAGCACATTCCCTCAAGTTTAGAGTTTAGTATCATATCAATATAAAATATATGAGAAGAACATAACCCGTATCTTGCAAGCACATGATTTTAGAAAAATAATGTGTTTAATCCTGATGCAAAGACCCTATGAATGAGTCCAACAAGAATAGGTATTATGAAAATGTTTATAACAAAGATTTCTTTGGAACTTCTGTTACGTTGAACAAACACTAGTTAAACGTTGACACTGTTAGTCTTATTAAGACTGTTGAGTCGGGTTGGGGAGATGAGAATTAGATGTGCTATTTTTCATATCTTGTCAGTTTTAGTTGATTATAGTGAAATTTGTCGAACAAAGCGGAATAACTCATATGTATTTTGTTTTAAAAACAGTGTGTAAACTTTACGGACGCCATCACGAGTTGGTTGACCGTTATGGAATAAGTTTCACGGATGATATCGGATATGTTCCTTACATATATGTCGTTATTACAATCCCCTTCGCTTTTCAGGAATATAAACCTACCAAATTAGACTATTTACCGGGTTTATAATAACATGAGCAACACGACGGGTGCCACATGTGAAGCTGGATCTGCTTACCCTTCCGGAGCACCTGAGATCAACCCCAGTTTTTGGTGGGGTTCGTGTTGCTTAGTCTTCAGTTTTCTATGGTGTATGTTGTGTTCTATTAATTTTCTGTTTGTCTTTTTCTTTTTAGCCATGGCTTTGTCAGTTTATTTTCGATCTATGAGTTTGACTGTCCCTCTGGTATCTTTCGCTTCTCTTTTTTTACTTCTATGACTATATTTCTCTTTGTACCAGGGATAAAATGAAACAAACAAAAAATTGATGTTGAATCTGTGTAAAGAAACATGTTGATAAATATAAGAAAGAAGATGTGGTATAATTGCCATTCCAATGAGATAACTCTCCACATGTACGCATACATTTGTACCTAATGAATGTAAACTGAAGGTATGTGTACCTTACCGTCCCAGGCAATGATAAATGTAGACAGAGACGTGTTCGACCTGATAGACTGTGGCAGTCACAGCTCTTGAGGAATTGAACCAATGTACTGCTACAGCCATTTGAAATGTCTTGTATAACACCCAGATACGTTAATCCGCGAAAGTTGTACATATATACATATTTCACTGGGAAGGTAGAACGATGTGCATGGGGGTGAGAGTGTATGGGGTGAATGTGTGTGTGTGGGGGGGGGGGGGGGGTGAATACGTGTGTGGGGGGTAAAGAGTGTGTGTGGGTGAGAGTGTAGGTGGGAGTATGTGTGGGTTAGGGTGAGAGTGTGGTTGAGTGCAGTTGAGAGTATGTTTGGGTTAGATTGAGAGTGACTGGGTGAGTGACTGAGGGTGAAGGTGAGTGGGTGATAGTGGTTGAGACTGAATGTTTGGGACAGTGAATGTGTGGGTAAGAGTGAATGAAAATATAAAAGAAAAGGTTCAGACGATAATGAGGGTCAGACTGAATGACGATGAGAGTGGGTGACAGTGATTGGTTGGAGACAGTGAGTGTATGTGAGTGAAATTGGATGAGCCTGAGAGTGGATGTGGGTGAGTGAGGGTTTGCGTGTGGTGCGTGTAATGAGTGAGCGTGAGAATTGGAGAGTGTGAGAATGATTGTGAGTGAGGTGTGAAAGTCGTTGCGTGTGAGAGAAAATTGGTGAAAAACAGTGGGTGATAGAGTCAGACTTAATTTCAAAAGCAAGTTAATGTGTCATTTTGGTCTCTTGTGGAGAGTTGCCTCATTGACAATCATACCACATCTTCCTTTTTTATATTCAATATATTTTTTTATTGACAAATACCCTGATGGAGATTTAATGATTAAATATGAGTACCCTGATGGAGACCTTAGTCGATTCTCAAATTTAATATTGCAATGTGTACGAATCTACATGGTCAAACGAATATTTCTTTTCTCTATATTGTTGATAATAATAATGATTCGTAATAGTTATTCAATTCAATTCAATTCAAAGTTTTATTGCCATATAAACTATACAGTTTGTGACATATAACAACAACAAAAACAAATAAAGACAATAACTAAGTAACTCAATATATATATACAAATTCAGGTAAATATTAAAGGGTCCCCTGTCCTCAGTTCCATTGACTTTTTTATAAAGGATCCTAGTTTATTCACTTGTGTTGGTGTTGATGGGTTAAGTATATATATAACTTTGTCATTGTCAGTGAGATTAGCAAATGAATTACTTTCTCTGTTAATGCAATTAAAATATGTTAATCTAATATTTGAATTATGAGAACAATTTATTAAGAAATGTTTCTCATTCTAGTACTTTGCATTTTTTGCAAAGTCTCTCTTCGCGAGGAATTTTAAAATGCCTTCCTTTTTCAATTAATAATGAATGGTCACTGATTCTAAGTTTTGTAATTAATTTTCTAAATTCAAAGTTTGGGTTAGAGAGGTAAGGTTTGATCAATAGATTTGGCTCAAGTCCTTTATAAAAATTTAATTTACTTTTATCATCAATAGATTTCAACTTATCCATCAACAGGTTGTTGTAATATGAGTTTATTTGGGGTTTAATATAGCTTTTAATATTTTTTAATTGTTTTAAATTATAACAGGTTTTTAGTCTATCTATATCAATGTTAGATTCAGAAAGAATATCTTTTGCAAAAGTGAACCATGAATAGGAGCCACTAGAATCCAAAGTTTTAGTTAATTGAAAAGATTCATGTAATAAGGGATTCAAATTTGAGGTGAAAAGCCTTGCTAAATACATAATAGTTTGGGTTTTTATATGACATTCAATAGGCAGTCTTCCTAATTCGTTCCTTGTACCAAAATTTGAGGCACTCTTGTTAGTGCCAAGGGTAAACTTGCAATAACTAAGATGCAAGTTTTCTATTGGAGTCTTGTCAATAAAATTAAATGGGTCCACATTTTTTCCAGAAACCAAAGCTCTTTTTATAGCTTTGAAATATGTTATATACGAGTCCAAATATGTTGAAGAGGGATAACTCTAATTCAATAGTCTCGATGTATTAGTATTTCGTAAATTGTATTGAATTAATTTTGCCGTTACCGGTTAGTTTTCTCATTTGAAATGTTTCCCATGTTTCATATCTGGGTTTTTTTAGTGACTGTATTGAATAAGTTTTTTCTCATTGTTGAAGGCCGTACAGTGAACCATGGTTGTTTTTATCTTTGTCATTTTAACTCTGGTGGATTATCTGATCATAGTTGTCTCATTGGCAACCGTACCACACCTTCTAATAATATAAGAATATCACAGAAAAGAAAAAAAAGGATCTATCCAACATCTACAAAACTATATGATAAGCTGGATCCAATTCAACATATTCACTCAAGAATTTTGATATTTCAATTTTAATTATTTTTCATTTTTAAAGGGAAAAATCCGTTTGCGCGTAAAAATAGGTCTTTCTGCGTCAGAATCATTTTCACCAATGTATTTACCTATCATGTCATTTTTGGGACCCATTATAGCTTGCTGTTTAGCGTGAGTCAAGGCTTCGTGTTGAAGGCCGTACTTTGTCATATAATGCTTTACTTTTACAAATTGTGACTTGGAGGGAGGGTTGTCTCATTGGCACTCATACCACATCTTCTTATATCTATGAAGCTTTATAAAGGGCGGACCCCAGCTCTTAAGGTAACGAAGTTAATTACATTAACATGCTGTGTCAATAAAGACAATTACATACTTGGAGGCCGAATAAATTCTCTTTAACCGGCTATCATTCATGCAACAGTAAAACAATATGTTAAAGCAGAATTTTAAATAATTTATAAAATCTAGACAGAATTATGTGGCTACTTTTACGAGAACATGAGGACAAGTTTACAATGTGGAGGCTGTCCTCATTCCGGACTTAAAAACATGAAATCCCGAGGCCCCGAATTTAAAGAAATTTAAATTCCGACATCCCGAAATTCGATTAAAGAACTCCCGGAACCCGAAAGGATCATGCAATCCCGAAATCCCAAGCTAAAGAATACTCGATCCCGGACTCCTAATAGGTCTAACCCCCCTTCCAATGTGGATTTTATTTGTTATAAATGTTTTACAATAGAAAACACCTTCTGCTAAAATTAACGCCCTATCATCATCATCATCATCATCATCATCATCATCATCATCATCATCATCATCATCATCATCATCATCATTCCATTAGTAAAATTGAGAAAGCTTTAAGGAAATGGTGAATATGTCAAAGCGACAACCATCCGACCATAGAGCAAACAACAGCCGAAGGCAACCAATGGGTCTTCAATGTAGCGAGAATTCCCGCACCCGTAGGTGTCCTTCAGCTGGCCCCTAAAATATGCATAATAGTACAGTGATAATGGACGTCATACTAAACTCCGAATTATACACAAGAAACTAAAATTTAAAATCATACAAGACTAACAAAGGCCAGAGGCTCCTGACTTGGGACAGGCGCAAAATTGCGGCGGGGTTAAACATGTTTATGAGATCTCAACCCTCCCCCTATACCTCTAGCCAATGTAGAAAAGTAAAAGAATAACAATACGCACATTAAAATTCAGTTTAAGAGAAGTCCGAGTCCGATGTCAAAAGATGTAACAAAAGAAAATAAATAAAATGACAATAATACATAAATAACAACAGACTACTAGCAGTTAACTGATAGTGTTTCTTTACTTATGTATATCATTATGTGCCGATGATTGGTTTCGTAAAAAATGCTTGTGCCCCTTTTAGTATTTGATGTACATCATCGGTCAATAGTTGGTACATTCAGTTTGCGTTTAAAAAAAATGAAAACAAATGATATTACAAACAAAGTAAATGTAACTATACAATATAAAAAGAAGATTGGTATGATTGCCAATGAGACAACTATCCACTAGAGAATAACTGACACAGAAATTAACAACTATAGGTCCCCGTACGGCCTTCAACAATGAGCAAAGCCCTATCGAATAGTCAACTATAAAACGCCCCGAAATGACAAATGTAAAACAATTCAAACGAGTAAACTAACGGCCTAATAAATGTACAAAAAATGATCGAAAAGCAAATATGTAACACATATTCAACAAACGACAACCACAGAATTACAAACTCCTGACTTGGGACAGACTTGTACATACAGAATGTGGTGGGGTTAAACATGTCACTTTAGCGTGTCCAAACCCTCCCTATAACCTGGGACAGTGGTGTTACAGTACAACATGAGAATGAACAATAAAAATCAGTTGAAAAGGCTTTTAAAATAACTCATCAGATGGATACAAATAGAAATACATCTAGTAAAAACACAATACAAATCAATCTCATGTTGCAAAACATTGTTTCGTTGGACATTAGAAACTCTCGAAACTAATTATAACTGATTTATACCTCAACTTGCAGAAAAATGCGTAAAATCGATCGAAATCCCCCCCCCCCCCCCCCCCCAAAAAAAAAACCTGTTTTCGTCACTTAACCTTTTTCACCAACGACATTGCAAAAGATGCAGATGATTATTCCGTTCTTAAACCCTCCATAACAGATAGATTATTTAATGGTCCGTTTCATCTGTGATACAATATATTGTTAATGCAGAGTTAGTATAATAATAGCCCCATGTTCCATAAAACAGAGGTAAACGAGTTTATGTTTTAAACCATATTTTGTTTGTCTTGGCAAATAATATGATCATTTATTTAGTCACAAGTTTCCTATTTATCAGTAAAACTTTTAATCAATAAAAATAAATTACAGGTTAATCCAGAGTCTTATACTAGCTGACTTGCAACTAAGAACAATTAAGAATTAAGTGTGCAATTTTTGTCAAAAGAAATTTGCGCATTTTAATATAGCATTCACTGAAATTTAGTTCCTATATTTATATAAATATTTAGGAAGAATGACCTATATACTTACATGCAATATCTAAAATATGACCCATGCTTTACTATGTATGAAATCTTTATCTTACCTCCTATACATTTCTAGGAATATGATTGGTTAAAAGCGTCCTCGTGAAAAACCGTGTATATTTAATATTAGGTTAGTTGGGAGGCGGGGCTTATTACATACACGGTTAGTAGTTTGAGTTACGTCCCTTTATATTCCATATAAGGTAATAAGGAGACGGGGCTTATTTCATACACGGTTAGTAGTGGTGTTACGTCCCAGTACTGAGAAAAAAATCTTAAAGGTTTCAACAGACAGAGAAAGTGATGATAAAGTGAAATAAATTCATAAAACACATTTAAATCTAACAAGTTGTCATTGTTGGCATCTGTTGTTGGAGGATCAAAGTTTCTTAATCATGTTAATGCTAACTGTATTGAAGACTTGTTCATTTTGATAGGTCACTAGTCTAAATTGTACACGTTAAGGATCGTGAAGATAGTCGGTAAGATAAATAGTAGGGTGCCCAATCAACAAATTTTATCGATTTGCCTTAACGGAATAACACACGGCTATATTTTATATCAATGGAAAGAGGAGAACAAACCTCATCGAAATATCGTTGTCGTCGTTGTCTCCCGTGGTCACGTTTTTTTTTTAAATCAGGGTCAAAGGTCAAAGCAAACATTTCAGAAAAATGCACAGTCACTTTTAGATAGCTGGTTTCTCCTACATATATGCGTTTGGAGCAAAATAAAAACAACTAATTTATAGAAATATATCTTTTGTATCTACAGTTAAAACTTATTTTATATTTTTATCCCCAAAAATGACTTTAGATTGACTTTTTTGCATATAGGGTGCAAATTTGAAATTTTCAAAGAGCTGTTAAATAACAGTGACCTTGAACTATTTCAAATTTTAAATTTGAATTTTTTGTATTTAATTCATTACAAGTAACATCTAAAGATGTTTTTTAGATCTTAAGTTTAATAATTTGTCGAAAACAAAATGTGTTTTTCACGTCTTTTAATATTCAGGATATTTCTAGGTAAATACCAAACTTCTGTTATTGGTTGTGAAAGGGTATATATAAATTATTTGTTTTGAAATTTGTGTAACATTAACGTCAAACTTGGTTGAATATGAAGCTTTGTGTATAGCTTTGCTTTACAGAAGCAAAAATTAAGGCAAACGGTGAAAAAGGGGGTTAAAGTTATAAAAACAAAACGTCTATTAGAAATAGGTAAAACAGCCCATCCTGCATATACAGATGACCAAATGAGCAACAATTGGCTATGCTGTTTACAAGCATTCCAAAAATAAAATAAGGGAGAGGGTTATGTACAGCATAGATGTATTTTACAAACAATTGTTAACAAAATAGGCGTGAGAATCCAAAGGGACATTATAAAATAAAGACAAGCTGACAACACCATTGCAAAAACACGAAAAAAAAGAACAAATGCAAATAGAAAATTATGATCGAAGCTGGTATAACATACTACGTTGAATGGTCTCCTGTGGTTTAAACCCACCAACCACGGCAAGGTCAGAGACCATACGGCAGGGTTTTGTTTTACATATCTTTCCC
The DNA here is from genome assembly GCF_963676685.1 of Mytilus edulis. Taxonomy (NCBI): domain Eukaryota; kingdom Metazoa; phylum Mollusca; class Bivalvia; order Mytilida; family Mytilidae; genus Mytilus; species Mytilus edulis. The sequence continues at coordinate 70,029,879 of NC_092351.1, forward strand.
CACTAGATCGATTATTACTATATTTTCAACGATTTTAAAATTGAGTAGATGTTATATTTATTGTTTAGAAAAGATTATGGACTGCTTAATTTTCATTCAATAGCTAGCAATGATTCATAAGGTACAAACAGAAAAATTAAATCTTATACATGTACATCTTCGTCGTCATCAATGTTTCTGTTCCAGACGAGTATTTGCATTTTGACAAATGTCATTTGCCTGACATGGGCATAAATCTGTACATGATAGATTTTGTTCGAAACAAATGCAAACTTAATCTTGCAGAAATTCACATGACATCTAACCTTCGAGATAGAAAGAAACAAGTCAATCTTCTTTTCCCATCCTAACTTAAGAGGAGAATGTAGTATAGTTTTGCTATATGGGACTGAAGACATCAAATTTATTTATGTCTGGAGTGAAGCTCTTAATACATATTGTTTAAAAGTAAATTTACAAGGATGAAGTTTGACAAGGGAGAAATTATAAATTGTAAAATTGACAATGGAAATGGGGAATGTACCAAAGAGACCACAACCCGACCATAGAACAGACAATTTTAGTCAATATTACGCTCAATTTGTTAAGGTCACAATTATCTATTTTGATTTTTTACTTGAGATCATTCAGCGTAACAACAAGATCTCGAGCTACGTCCATGGATTCATCGATGTCACAATAAGAAAGGTTTGACAAATCGGAAAAATCATCTGGGTTTTCCTTTAAGACTAAAAAAACAGCTCGCTTACCGATCCTAAACAGGGACGACGTTGTATCGCATCATGTTAAAACATGTGCGCCTGGTAGAATGCTACAGATGGCAAACTCGAGACGTTTACATATTTTGTGGACAGGCATATAGCGGCGAAAATCTTGTGTGCAAGTTATAGTGCCTGTTTGAAAACATAGCTAATGCGTATGCTCCATGGAGGGGAAGTAATGAACGCATAAGATCAGAACATCTGTATCTTGTGACTTTATTATTATCCTTCCCTATATGCCTTTTACACCGAACTCTTTATCTACATGAATAGCATGTAAAATCGGGTATGCGGATATCTACTTCATCGGGCGTACAAAATGATTCTTAAAACTTGAATAGTCCTTCTGGGCAGAATTGGGGTCCTTGGAAGTGCTAGTGACGCATGAAATATACTAAAATATACATGATCTTTCCGTGTTCCCAGACCCTCGATAAAGCTTTGGTTGTGCTAATTTCTCTCATATTAATCAGCAAATCAGTTATTAAGAACCCAGACATTTAACACACGTATTTCATTCCTTCTTTGTTTAGGGCTTGGTGGGCATAGTTTAACAGGACTTTGTAACATAAATTGGATTTTTTCCTTTGATGTTTTATGAAATAATTTGCTTAAAAAGTGTGGTGAGGGAAAACCATGGTATATTATATGCAAATTTATGTTGTACCATTCTTTGCTAAATAAATATGCAACTCGACTAGAAATCCAAGGAAAAAAGGCGGAGCTTCAGCCATGGTATAACATATTCATTTTCATGTTATTCCATGGCTGAAGCTCCACTTTTATTTTGTTTAAATGTATCCGCCTCTAAAATATTTAGGAAACTGTAAAACATACGAAAAGGTCAAGATCTTCATTTGTTTTCATTTATAAGAAAAAGCAATAAATTATGAGTACCACATTTCAAGAAACCCTTTTCAAACTATATAGGATTGTTACGAATTCCCTGAATTTTGGAAACAATTACTAAATGTTTCTTCTTTCAGTTTTGAAAAAAATAAAATGTAAAACTATCATTTCCTTTGCGAAAATTCAATTAAATTTCGATTTTAAAAGGGGGGTACCTATACAAAAAGGAATTAATATCGGCTACAAATATCTGTGAAAAACATGATTAGGGGACGTACACTATCTACGCCCCTGGATCCTCCACTGTTAAAATATTGTTTTATCATTAAAATTGTGTTTTAATAAATAATCTAATAAAATAACGGAACAAAAGCATTTTTCAATTAGATGAAAATTCTGTAAAATATGATTAATTTGTATGATACATTGAAAAAAAAAACCAATTCTTACCGTCATTAGAATAATTATTTAATCCTTGTCGTTGGAATCCGACATTTTTGTTTACCTCAGTCTGATGACATTATGAAATAACCTGCGCCTACAATCATACACGGGGCGCAAAACTAAAAAAAAAATTGGGAAAATCCGACATTTTCTTCACTTTCTGCAAATTCAGGGGTTCTATTACATGAAATGTACAGACGATCATACACGAAGCGCAAAGGTGACTTGCGTGAGCTTCCATTTCATTGGATAAAACTGTAACGTGATCAATTTCCAATATTAGTTGAAGGTCTTGAAGCTGTCAATCATTTTATTCATATTACAAATTTTATATACCATGTGTCTTACTCATTAACATATTTAAACAAACTCATCCTTCGGATTCGTTTGTTTAAATATGTTAACTCGTAAAAACCATGGTATATATAGTACATGTGCCATATGCCGGGTCTGAAACGTGACCGAAGGATTTGATTTGTATATTACAATTATAACAAAAAATCAATTAAAAAAAAGAATTAAAAATATAAAAACCAACAACAAAATTATTTCCTAAAACAAAACAACGATCTTCAAAATAACTCGACTATTCAAAACATACATATCGACTCTACAACAAGTGTAAAAGAAGAAATGAAGTAAGTGACAATTGTCCTAGTTAATGACCTGATAGTGTAAGCTACAAAACGATTATCGGCACGAGAAAAGGCGTGTTTGAATCAAGGCACAATTATCACTAAATTTGTGTTTTAAATTGCTATTTGCTTCTCACCGATTAACATTACACAAAATATATTTGGCACACATATGAACCATATCTTATTGATGAAATCAGAGTAAAAATCTTGTGAAAGTTACACGCAATAAATTTTCTTTCGTTCAAAATGTGACAAATTTCAGCTAAAAAATAGTCTAACAAAAATCATGAAATACTTACACTTTAATTATATAAACCTTTTCAGCTTTTGTTATATGATAAATTTAATTTTTAAGCTAGATGATCAGTATCATTTCAACAAATAACACAGAAAGCAATAATTGTATTTTTCGTGTTGAAGATGGCCTGTAAGAGTAGGTATTTTTGGGTACCCTTAGAAAGCACAAAATTTTGAAAAACGTGACCACGGTAGCTTACGACGACATTCATGATTGGAAAATATAATGATTTTCTAATAGTTTGCATATAAATATAGCCGTGTGTTGTCCGTTAACTTAAACTCGTTAACTAGACGTCTTTTTCGATACCGGGCACCCTACTAAAATTCGTTACATAGTGTGCTAGTGACGTTATACGGTATATATGGGGTCAGTAAATTCCATGTAGGGATTCGAGCTTCGCTGATGTTATTTATGTATTATTGTCATTTTGTTTATTTTCTTTGGTTACATCTTCTGACATCAGACTCGGACTTCTCTTGAACTGAATTTTAATGTGCGTATTGTTATGCGTTTACTTTTCTACATTGGCTAGAGGTATAAGGGTAGGTTTGAGATCTCATAAACATGTTTAACCCCGCCGCATTTTTGCGCCTGTCCAAAGTCAGGAGCCTCTGACCTTTGTTAGTCTTGTATTATTTTTAATTTAGTTTCTTGTGTATAATTTTGAGTTTAGTATGGCGTTCATTATCACTGAACTAGTATACATTGTGTATATATTTGTTAAGGGGCCTCCGGTGCGGGATTTTCTCGCTGCATTGAAGACCTATTGTTGACATTCTGCTGTTGTCTGTTCTATGGTCGGGTTGTTGTCTCTTTGATACATTCCCCATTTCCATTCTCAATTTTATACTATGTCTCCGAGCAAAAACTAAAATATTTAGATGCGTTAGCTATATTTATAAAGGAATATAACGAAGGGTTATGTAAGAACAAAACAGTATCTCAAAATGTATTTTTCATAAATTTAAAAAGACTGATATATTTGAAGAAAAAAAATGTTTATATTTTGTTATATTCTGTGTATTTTCCTGGATACTCAGAAATATTTCATAAACATACTTTATTGAAGCTTGGACAATGAATTAAAATTGTAACAAGCAATCTGAAAAAATAAAGAATATTCATTTGTTGTTAAAAAAAGAAAACGAATTTATTTCCTTTACTCATTTTAGAACCGGGATGTAAAATTAGATAAAAAAAATATGCATTTTATATTTGTTTTCTGAATTTTGGCAAATTTTATTATTTTTCCGTTTAAAAAAAATGAAATCCCTTCCTTCGATAGTCCATGATTAAGGTATGTATATTTTAAAGTAACAACACTTTTTTATCAGATATTTCATTTATTGATCTTTATTGGTAAAATCATGAACATTCATTTGTTCTAATTTCACTGAAAGTATTTTAACACAGTGTTTAAGTAATCTCTGGTTATAAAGGAATTTTTTTTAGTAATACAATAAATGTAAGCAACTTTATTTGCAGATGACTACGTACTGTACAGAAGGATCCAAAATGGTGCAGACTCACAACTACTACAAAAAGACATGAACAACTTGCTCAGATATAGATCTGATTGGCAAATGGAAATGCGAACTCCTATACGTACAACCAACAAGCGCAATCAGCATCCCACCAGTTACAATACAACCTTTATATATGGGCATAATTTATAGAGTTGGTTGACTCAGCAAAATATTTAGGCGTAACAATCACGAAAAACATTAATAGGAACACACACATAGAGAGCAAATACTAGTATAGCTCAAAAGTCTAATTCAACCAGGGCATTCCTCCAAAGAAATCTTCAGCACTATCCCCAACAAACAAAAGTTGTATATTACACTACGATAGTTATATCATTGTTTGAGTATGCATGTTCAGACAGTTTGGGACCCGTTCACCAACCTTAACATATATCATAAATTAGAAAGCATGCAAAGAAGATCAGCCCGGTTTGTATTGAACGACTACCAAAAAAACATCAGTCTCACGAACATCAATGCTAAAAATGTGCTAAAAATGCTAAGTCGTTTATTTTTGTGTTACACATTTGTTTTTCGTTCATTTTTTATATATAAATAAGACCGTTAGATTTCTCATTTGAATTGTTTTACATTGTCATTTCGGGGCCTTTTATACGCTGACTATGCGGTATGGGCTTTGCTCATTGTTGAAGGCCGTACGGTGACCTATAATTGTTAATTTCTGTGTCCTATTTGTCTCATGTGGAGAGTTGTCTCATTGGCAATCATACCACATCTTCTTTTTTTATAAACTTGAACTCTACAGTGGCAATCACTAGCCGAGAAAAGGACCAAATGCAAAACAGTAACTTGATTACATAATATTTCATGGCCTCGTAGCAATACCAACGCTAGAGCTACATAATACATCATCTGTAGGTAGTGGACACACATCACGATTTCTCATACTGTATGCCAGAACTTCAACATACGACAGGCATTCCTTTTTTTAAGACAGCATACGGATATATGGAACAGCCATCCACAATCGTTGGTGGACAATACATCACTAGACGCTTTCAAGCAGAGGGTACTGAGCTGCAGTATCCCTTAATCGAACCATCTGACTTTTTAACTTGCACCTATGAATATTTGGCATGGCTATTTTGCCGGCTCTGATTAAAATATCCTTATTCAAAATAGCCTAATTCAAAAGAGATGGTGAATTTGTTAGCACCAGGTAAATTGTGAATTTGTTGATTTGTAGGTTCTTTGTATAAATAATTACTAGTATTAGAATGTATAGCAAGAAAAATAAAAACAAAATAAAAATATTGAGCATTCATTTGTTGCAATGAATTCAGATTCTAAATGTAGTTGCCTGAATTATTTCTAAAATCAGTCAGTGACTGTCTAATGCTATATGATATGTATGCATGTAAAGAATAAAATCTCATATCTTTAACTGTGTGTTATAAAGAAAAATAAAAGTTAAAAATCTCATTGTATTTCATTTGATAAAATATTATACTATATAACAAAGTCAATCGCGTAAAAAGTTACATGCAAACAATATCACTACATGGTTTTCTAGTATTGACTATATAATGACAGAACTAGACTCAGTTTTCAGAATCATTGGAAATAATTTAAAGAAAATACTTTTGAATCAGGTAGTAAACTCATGACTTATTTTAAAATTAAACATTGTTATGGTACAGAAAAATATCTGCAATTAAAAGAATTTAAAGATAGACAATCACTGTGCAAAATCAGAATAAGTGCACACCCCCTTAAAGTAGACACGGAAATATATGCAAAAAAACTATAAAGATAAATCACAAAGATTATGTAAAAAATGCATCTGAGACAATGTTGACGATGAAGAACATTTTACTATGTCAATGTCCCTTTTATAACTACTTTTTAAGAAACTAATGTTATGATAATATATAATAGGTTTTAAACATTTTGAAAAGTTAAGCACAAGTGCCAAATTTAATTGGCTTTTTATTCAAGAAAACCTAGAGGTATTGAAAAGTATTGCAATTTATATCAATAAATGTTTTGAACTGAGAAAGCTATCAATATAGATATTGATTTTTCTAACACGTACGTTGAAAATATTTGCCTGTTAATATTAAATATTATTATTATGCCTTTTTTATATAATATGTGTGTGGCTCTGGTCTGGCTGTGGTTTAACATATTAGAATTGAGATGGTTGTATTCATATTTATATTTGATTTATATATCAACATTATCGTGTCAATTATCAAGATCATTGTAATAAACTACTTTGCTCTTCATAGGCCCTTTAATTGTAATAAAAATATCTTATCTTATCTTATCATAGCTCCAAAATTTTTAAAAATATTGAAATTTAACTTGCTTTTGAAATAAAAGTCAGTTTTGATATTTGTGTAAACAAAATAGTTTTTAACTTTGCTTTCGCTTACCTAAAGCCGGCAAGATAACATATTTTCTATTTTTACAGTACCAACAACAAATTAACTATATATTGCTGACAGTGTCAAAAAGTCATTTCTATAATAATAGGCTATTGTGCCGGCTTCATTTAAGATATTTTAATCAGAGTCGGCAAAATAGCAAATTTTGCCTAAACATTTCAAGTCTTGCACCTTTGCTGTCACACCCAAACATGGGCAATAGTTACTGTTAGTGCGATAATAGAACTGAGGGCAGGGGACTCTTAACAACTTGTTTGTTGTTATAAATTTTAATGCTGTTGATATTTTGTCATACACAAGAATTGCGGACAGCTCAGCTGGATGGCCTTATCAACTATCCCACAGAGAGCAGTTATCATTGAATTTTTTTTAACGTTATTGTCTACGGGGAATTATGACCACTAGTTAGATAAACGAATACTTTGCCTATACTATATATATCATATAAAATTAACAAATTATAAAGATTGCACCATTTTTCTAGCTTTAAAATGGTGTAATAAAATTCTCTTTATCTTGAAATTTACGGGTGTCCTCATCGTGTTGAACGTTGGGTCATCTTCTGGTTGATTATATAGCAAATACGAGGTATACATATCTACTAAAAAAATCATATTTAATTCATTTTTTATTGTAAATTAAATTAATACGTTATACAATATCGGCAAAAAGTTTTCCTATCAAATGGTATAAAAATCATCATTTTAAAATAATGTTTACTGGTGTCCCTATGCTTTTAAAAGTGGAAATTCGTATATTTTTTTTGTTATACAACGTATATTCAGACAACTAGGATTGACCGTATTCAAAGACGAATTGTGGTTGGTGTTATAAGTTGAACTCTCCATTTCTGATGTGAATTTCCCTTTTTTTTTACATCCATTATTTAAAATATCTAGTTATGTTGATATTTACTGGTGTCCCTATCATGTTGAACGTTGAGTTCTCTTCTGGTTGTTTTATGTTAAATTATGAGGTATACATGTCTTATAAAAAAATCATATTAAATTCTTTTTTTATTGTTAATCAAATTAACAAGTTATAAAGTATTGGCAATTAATTTTCCTATCAAATGGTGTAAGAATCGTTATTTTAAAATAATGTTAACTGGTGTCCCTTAGCATTTGAAAGTGAAATTTTATTATTTATGACTACAACGTATATTCATGCAACTGACATTTGCCGTCTTCAAAGACAAATTGCTGCTGGTGTTATCATTGAAGTAAATCACTGCCATGGTGCTATTTATTTGAATTATCATTTTCCATCATTATACATATATATAGTTAGGATTTAACTAATACATTAATTTCTGTTATACAAGAAAGGTTTTTAAACATCAAAATTGCGTAGTGTACGTGTTTCTGTTGGCATCTTAAAGAGAGACAATTTTAAAGAAGCTCTGTCTAATTTATCTTGAATGGTTTCCTTCCTTCCTTCATTTATTTAATTGTTTAGTATAAGTAGTATTCATGAAAATCGTTGAATGACGAAAAACATCGAAGTTCCTTTTAAAGAAAGCTATACATAATTATCGATCTCAACTAACAAATAAATACGAAGGTGACAATATTTACATAGTATATAATCGTCCCATGGGGCCACGACAAATCCTTTCCGGTGCTATATCATCATTCAATACCATATGTTTCTATTTTATCTTATCATGGAAGTATTGTATTTAAAATAGAGTATTTCACGCACAGGCGTTTGTTGGGTGCCCCCTTTTTTGTGGTTAATTTATTATTGAAACTAAATTGGGATACGTTGAAAAATGAACAAATATTTCAAATTAGATTTAAAAAAAGGGTTGTCTACTTAACAAACACCTGACTTCTATGTATCGCTTTTCGTTTATGTATTTTGTTTCTGTTTTGAATACTTTTTGTGTTTTTGTTCACAGACAGAGGTTGTTTCAGTACTCCATTAATCTGTAGGTTTTTTGTTGCTTGGTTGTTGTCAATCTTCCTAAATCACAACATGTTTTTGTCGGGATTTACACATTTAATTAGCATGCACTCATAAATACTGGTTGTTTTTTTTCCTAAACAATATTGAATTTTCTGTTCCGAGTATAGTTTGTAAAATTATACATTCGATTCTCTTTATTTAACCACTGCATAAAGAGGAAATCCTTTTTTGAGGTAACATACTTTGATTATATCACTGTAGGGTTAGTTTCGTCCAGTTACATATTTGTTTTTCGTTCATTTTTTGTGTACATAAATTAGGCTGTTAGATTTCTCGTTAAACATTTGTCATTTTGGGACCTCTTATAGCTGACTATATGCGGTATGAGCTTTGTTCATTGTTGAAGGCCGTAATGTGACCTATAGTTGTAAACTTATGTGTCATTTGGTCTCTTGTGGAGACTTGTCTCAAAGGCAATCATACCACATCTCCTTTTTTATATCTAAAGTTGTGTCATATTTTTTTTTTTTTTTTTTGTAAACTGTTTTGTTATAAATCAGGTCGTTAGTTTTCTCAATTGAATTAATGATTGATTCAAATTTTTCATGTCGGGACCTTTTATTGCCGATCCGAAGATACGCTATTAATTTTTCTCATGGTTGAAGGCCGAACCTTTGCCTATGATTGCTTAGATCCATTGAACTGGAGGATGATTAATTGTCTCATTGGCAATCTTACCACATTTTTTTATATATATACAGCAGCAATATGTTGAAGCTTTCAAGTTAACTAAAAAATCATTTCCTGTACCAAACACAGTCTATATTCTGTCGTCATTGACATATCCAATGTACGTTCATATTAAAAAAAACTTAAAGCACTTGGTAACACATTCAATTAAAAACATATATATATATCAAATGTTTTAAATACTACGCATGCCTTTAATATTATATACCACGCACTATTTACGTATATATGTATTAACCAAAATGAGTGTCAAATAATAAAACTGATAAAAATGCATTAAGACTTTTGAGTTTTTTTCGAATGGAAAGCACCTATTTAGTTTAAGCTACAGAAAACAACACCCGTCGATGACGTTATTCTTAGTCTTTCTACTAAATTTCTCTGTTTCTTAAGAACACCATTTACGGGCACAAAATCATCTTTGTTTCGTATTGCATGTGATATTCTTACGGGGAACTTAAGTCCAATGCCAACGCCGTTATTTCTAAAAATTTGATCCCAATGCTCTCTCAAGTTGAGTTTTCCAAAATCATCTTTCATTGCCAATATTTCACCCGTTGTCCCAAATACAAATCTATACAATTCTGAAGGGAATGTAACTGAAAACACACCATTACGGGAATTTAGTCTCTTTCTGATCCCTTCTTCCAGCAATTTCGAGTAAAAGTCTATCGATTCCTCTGTAACTGTTGGTTTGTTAAATTCCTCAATCACTTCTTTTGGTAGATGTTGAATTGGTTCCCAGGTACACTCATCAAAACCATATCCCTGCCATTTAACAAGATAGAGTGGTCCCTACAACATAATGACTTCAATAATGAATCAAATCAAAATCTTGCGGTATTTAAATGTTTACCCCCTCCCCCCCCCCAAAAAAAAAACCCAACCCCACGCTACCTTTATACCCTTTTTATACATCTACGTTCAACATGATTACCTACATTAAAATGTCAAAAAGTCTGATAAATGCAATGAAAAACCACAGGACCGTTTGAATGACAATATTTAACCCCCTTTCCATCCCGATAACTGAAGTTAAACAAAAAATCCTTAGATTTCTTTGAAAATGTAACAAGCAAACGATTAAGATACATAGCACACACATCATCGTCTCACGTTTTGACTTTTTAACCGAAAAAAGTGGACCCGTCGTTTTATGTAGTAACTGTCTCATCATAGTACACTTTTAAGAAATAGTAATTTATAAAAGCATTATCAATCTTAATATCAAAGCAATTTCATCTTATTTTGCATCTTACAGTAATTCTACCGGGGACAAACAGAATAAAAAGGAGTATTTGACAAAGGGGTTATTCAAAGTTGTTTTAACCAGATCATCAAACTCGAGGACTTTCGTTTAACTTATAAATATGCTTTTTTTGCATTGTACTACATTTTTTAACGTGACATGAAAGTTATTTGTTTATCCTTTATATGAAATAACGAATTTTTCGACACGCAGTATAAGTTAAAAAGTAAAACAACTTTAATATAGAGTCAGGGATTTGTATAGTAAGTTTAAAATTAAAGAAATCTGAAAGTTCATCAACAAATAAAAAAAAGACTCACCGTGGTAAAAATAGAAATATTCAATTTCTGGAAATGAAGGAATAGTCTCGCCAAAAGAGGTTACTTAGCTGCCACAAATATGCATGAGAGCCTGAGGTTTTATTTACTGATATCTATGTCTTATTTAAGGTAGTAAATTATGTAAATTTTATGTTCCTAGAGGACAGGAAATATTAAATTTAATCCACAGGTATTTATGATTTTACGTTTTACCTACATCCAATAAAAAGCATGGAGTATACATCTGGCATTATACAATGTCATTTTCGAATACATGTGAACTACCCCTATTAAAAAAAAATCTAAATTGACAGCAATGTACGTACATCTTGTCATTTTTATGATACACCTTTTTGTAGCTTAATTCTTTTTTTCTTTTTTAAACGACCTTTAACCAGATAATTTGACAATACTTAGAAACATTTGCAATTGAATTTGCATTTTTAAAGTTTAAACATTAGGGAATAATTTAACAAAAAAGACACAATAAAAATTGAGGCCCTCAACATTTAATTGGCAGTACACTATTTTTCATATGAAAACCAGGATTTACATTATAATTCATTCATTGTCTAAACTTTTCCGAAATAATGTTTTTTTTATATACATTACATTATCTAATTAATACTCCTGCTTTATGTTGAAAGGATAATGTATATTGGTTGAATTTTCCATATAACTTAATTAGAAAGAAATATACAGGGATAGATCAGTTTGCCTTCAGTTTTCAAAGGTTTCTTATTTTGAACTTGTTTAAATGAAAAACACCGAAAAAAATTTGTTTGGACTATTTTAAAATCAACTTCTGTAGATGCGGTTTCAGTGAGATTTCTTACAAAAAGAAAATGTATACTTAATCAAGGGGGGAATCGATCAACAGATTTACATACATTATAAATATAGGGTATATATAATAACATAAACGTACCTCTTTTGAACCATTTTTAACAGAAATTATTCTTTCTACATCGTAAAGGGCTGGCAAAACTTTTCTTTTTTTAATTATTTCTTTTCTGTCGGCAATTTCTCCATCATTCATCTGTTTATAGTCTAAGCGGGGTTTCTTCCTTAAATCCATTGCGTCCGAAATTATCGTATAACTGCTAATATTATTAATTACGATAAAGGCATAACGGCAAAGTGACATCTATTGGCGGGGTGTTCGTTGATGGGAGTTATCTTTTCTTATCTACTGATCACCAGACGATAAGAACAAGATGGGAACCAGTATAGAAAAGTTTCACGAGTTATCTCGCCTTGAAATGTCCGTTATTCTTGTACATGATGTTTAATATGTATGTATATATGTTTATTGTGTTTATTGTATTAATATATGTTGGTCACAAACTGTAAAGTTTATATGACAATAAAATATTTGATTATTTGATTATATGATAATATTAAACTAAATGAATGCACTTTATTGGAAGAAAAAGAAGTGGCTAAGGGTCTAAAATTAAACTTGTTATTGAATTCATGGATAAAGTCTAAAATATTTTAAAATTATATCCACGTACTGCTTTTTTTTTTTAATAGATAGAAGATATTATCTCCCTTGAAGTACCGCCCACATTTCCGGCCTTGGCGCTCGAAATATGAAAACATTCCACCATTTGTTGTCAAAGACGCCACTCGTGTGAAACTGGGTTCCCCTCAGGTTTTGCAGTATTATTGTTCGTTTATTTCAATAATTATTTAAATGGAATTTGTCCATAACTTGTTTAAGTAAAACTATCTTCCTAGATTACAAGTGATATAATGGAAATGGCGAGCGGTGGTTTGACCCACACAAACGTGATCGCTTCGGGTGCATACGGGATCACAACGAGTCCTGCAAGAAATAGAAACTCCACCACCATCAAAACTAAAGCAAACGATTTATTAGATCAAATTAAACAACTGGAGATTGAAGGACAAAAACTTCGAGCACAAAGTTTGGCAAATTTAGGTAAGTTGAACTGCATATTTCATGAATGGGCATGTCCAAGATGTCATTAGATATTTAAATCTTAAATTTATTACTTTAAGTGTCAATTGTAAACAGTGTAATGAGGTATTTGTTTACACTATTTAGCATCATTATTTGTTCCCAAGGCTTAAATAGTTCTGGAGAGTGTTGAATCGTCAACCGAATCTACACAAAATGTATTAAAACTTGTATTAATGGTTTTATTTGTGTATATTTTCAGTTTTGAAAATGTTATATTCTGTTTAATCAAACTAAACAAACTAACAAATACTATCAAATTGAATTTTATAAATGCAGTAGTTTTTTTTTAATTTGTCATGTTAATAATTGCTTAAAAATAATGGAAAATTTTTACTTTAAGCATGTTCATGATGTTAAGTCCTTGAATTATAAAAAATTAGCTATTTTACATGTACATTTTTTGTCATAATACAAGCTCACTTGTATGAGACAGATGCAGGTGTTACACAGTCTGTATTATTTTAGGCAGTGGTGCAAATTGCTATTTTGTCCGCTCTGATTAAATTAAGCTTCAAAATAGCCTCTTTCTATAGAAATGGCTATTTTGCTGGCACCATCAATATAGTGAAATTTAATATTTACCTTTGAATAGTACATGTACTAATAACTATGAAAACGTGCACTTTCAACATAAAATGATCAAATAATTACTGATATACATGTACCAGTATCATGAGTATGGCAGTATTTGAATAAGATAACAATATTTGAGACATATATAATCATTTAAAAACCTTTATTATATGTCAAAGTGAAAATAGCTATTAAGAATTTATAACAAGAAAAAACAAAATTAAAACATTGAGCATTCGTAACGATTTGTTTGTTGTAATGAAATAATTTGATATGTATAAACATTGTACATGTTGTAGCAATCATGGCAATTGTCCATATATATTGTAAAAAGCATTTTTTAGGTTATATCCAGAAATAAAACTCTGTAATTGTGTCATGTTTATATAGTTGTGTTTCATGTACAAAATGTAAATTAGATTATTTCTTGGTCATGTTGGTAAACATGCTGAAAGCAATTTACCAAAAAAAAAAAATCAAATAAATCCAGCCATGCCAGCTGTAAACATCTATTTTCTCATAGTTTCCATTTGTGGCATGACATTTGAACGATGAAATCCACTTTTAGGAACACAACATTATGTTAAGATTATTAGTTACATAGTGTGCTAGTGACGTAATACTGTATATATGGGGTCAGTATATTCCATATGGGGTGAGAGCGTCACTAGCACACTACATGTATGTAACAAATTTATCTTACAGACTATCTTAACGTCACTAGCACACTATGTAACAAATTTATCTTACAGACTACATTTATCTTAACGTGTAAAATTTAGACTTTTGATCTATCAAAATGAGCAAGCCAGTGTTCAATACTGTTAGCTTTAAGAAACTACTTCAATTGATCCTACAAGAACAATAGCAGAGTTCAACGATAACAACTTGTTTGGTTTAAATGTGTTTAATGAATTTAATTCAATCTTAATCATCAATTTCTTTGTCTGTTGAAACCTTTAAGATTTTTTCTCAGTTCCGATTGTTTTACTAAGGGACGTAACACCATTACTAACTGTGTATGAAATAAGCCCTGCCTCCCTACTACCTAATATGGAATATAAAGGGACGCAACTCCACTACTTACTGTGTATAAAATAAGCCCGCCTCCCTACTAACCTAATATCAAATATACACAGTCTTCACGTGGACGCTTTTAACCAATCACATTCTTAGAAATGTATAGGAGGTACATGTAAGATAAAGTTATTTGTTGCTGTAAAACAAAAGTTTGTTAGGATTTTGCTGTGCATCTGAAATTTTTTAAAAGAAAATTGTAGCTTCAATGTATAAAATGTATACATGTGCATCAATATCAAAATACTTCAAATAAAAAAACCCGGGTTGAACCAATAATCCATCAGCATGATCAGAGTCCCAGTGACAATAATCAAACATGGATGTACATGTAAGCAACAGTGAGCAAAACCAATACCAAGCCAAAATTATATGCTTCAAATGGTCTGACATGAAAAATGAAACCATTTAAAACAAGAAAAAACAAATTACTGATTGATGACAAAACATTTAACAAATTTCTATTCTGATTTACTAATTGTCTTGTCAAAATTTAAATTATACCTAGTATAACATGTTTAAACAAACAGAATTACTGTATCCCAGCCTGGAATAAAATACTTGACACTCACCTAAAGCACTAACATACAAATATATTCATGTACATGTAACATGGTAACATTTAGGAGATGATAAATTAAATTGTTTAATCAGATTATACTTCATGTGATTTACAAAATGAACTGTCACTTTTAAAAACTTTCAAGCAGACATTAAGAACTTTTTAATGAATACAAACTTCACACTTTTGTTATTCAATAATTTTGAATTTAAAATTTTATTTAGGGATTGGAGTGTTGAATCAATATTTGAAATTCACTGCATTAAGTTTTACTGACAGATAAAGATTTGTAGAATTTATTATACATGTACATTTTAATTTTATTAACAAGATTGTCATACTTTAAAACATTTTATAGTTTGTTAAAATTTTCTTATGCATTATTGTATAATGTATACATATGAGTTCAAAGGATTTTAGTGAAAGGTTCACCAATCATTGCAAGGGCAACATAAACCCACAATGAAAAGTTATGAGTTTTTGTGTCCTGTTTAAAATTGTGGTTTACATGTATTTAATTTATCAGAGGTTGATTTAGGGGGATGGGGTAGCAGCTTTTTAGTGTATAATGTCCTTTCTTGTTTATCGACATTTATTCCATTAACAGAATTGTTCAAACGAAAGTCATTATACAAAAAAAAACAACATTTTAACAACTGTAGAGCTTTACATGTATAGCATCAGGGTAATATAATTAATGATTGATTGGGCCATTGGGGTTAAACACCACTCTCAGTCCTTTTTACTATTCGTGTTGGTCAATTTCTTTTTGAGGAGGAAGCCAGAGTGTCCTGAGAGAACAATCAACCTTGGTCTCAGTCTTCACGCTAAGTGGCAGCCCAGGCTTGTAAAATTGTCCTTAGAGAACAATCAACCTTGGTCTCAGTCTTCACGCTAAGTGGCAGCCCAGGCTTGTAAAATTGTCCTACCTTGGTATCAGTCTTCACGCTAAGTGGCAGCCCAGGCTTGTAAAATTGTCCTAAGAGAACAATCAACCTTGGTCTCAGTCTTCACGCTAAGTGGCAGCCCAGGCTTGTAAAATTGCTCTTGGGCCTGTAAAATCATATCTACAGGCCAACAGAATCTAATTAAAAAAATTTATAAATTGAGCTCTGGGCCTGTAGATTTAACAGTTCATCGTAAAGACTGTGGTCTTGGCAGGAAAACTGACAACAATCCTAAATAGTCAATTAAGATAGGAGTTGGATGTACCTGTACCTGAAACATATGTACTATGTAGGGTGTTAACACACAACTGCAGTAGCGATATAATTGTTGGAGTCCATGACTTTTTAACCACTTATGTAATGCTATATAATAAAATGTATATACAAATGTTTGTTGCTTGAATGTGATGCTATCTGAAATGATTTTCTAAAAAACTTGTGTCATGGATTTGATGCTGTAATTTTTAGAAACAAGATGATATTGATGTTTGCAAATTTATCCTTTTCAACAGCATGCATGCTGTATGTAATTTGCTGGAAAAGTACTGCTATACAATGATACACTTTTATAGTTGAATATAATTATTTGGATTAAATTTCTTGTTTTTTAAAAACTGGCAACTTAAATCCTAATATCATGAATATAGCATGTGAACATGATTAAATAGAAATATTGAATTGCAATTAAAAATATTTTTTTTATTAAATTTGAATTAAAAATAAAACTGAATTAAGGATCGACTTTCTGAACATTAAGGTGGTGCATAACACTACAGTGAGTTAACTCTGTAAAAATCTGCTGAATGTTGTAATCACATTCTGTTGTTTAGGAAATATCAAGCTTCTCAATGATCAAAATTAGTGTTTGTCTAACCATGCTAACTGCTACATTTATATATCCAATGATTTTTTTCTGATAAAGTGTGTGAATCAAGCAAGTGTTTTGAAATTTTCATATTTTTATCAAAGGGTCAAAGTAAATATTTTGTCAAAAGTTAAGAAAATTGAATGAGCCAAATGAATTTTTAGTCAAGGCATTTGTACCTTAAAGGTTGATTTTTGTTTTATTGTTGTTTATCATCTCACCCTATTATTTACTTTAGACATGTTAGATAGACATTATGGTCGAATCTTTACAAAGTAATGTTTTGGTCAAAAATCCTTTATTTTAGATCTTGAATGCTATATACCTTGAACATCTTGAAATGTTTTACATGAGTTTGTATAATATGTATAAGAAAATCTTGAGTTAAAATAAAGCAGCTTGATGACACAAATTTTGGAATTCCATAAGGGTGACAACTCATTGATGCCTTACATAAAATGTTTGTATTTAGACATTTTCTAATGTTATAATTTGCATCATGAATTTTCAAAAAAGATGCTTATTGCATTTAGTAAAGTGCCATAAACAAATCAAAATTAACAATTATATTAAAAAATCTATTGGATATCATTCTACTTCTAAAACCTTTATATAAATGTCTTTGTTGTATGAAATGAAATATCTGATTGATTTTAATGTGGATTTCAATAATACCAGATCTAATTAAGAAGCAGATATAACATACAACTTCACAAGTTGTCTCAATTTGTTAAAGCACAAAATTAAATATTTGTCCCTCTTGATAAATATTATTAAGAATAATATTTAATTAGCAAAGTGTGAATTTTAGACCTTCCATCTGAAGTATGTTTGATTTATATTCATATATAGTTTATGAAAAGTGTACCAACACAAATATTTTGACAAAGCAGGGATTGTCAATTTCAACATATAAAGAAGCTTGAATACACTACAAGATAATCTCCCCTTTCTTTGAAGATTGAATTGAATTATCAAATCTGCTAACATAATACTTGAACATTGATTTTAAGTAAATCATTATGGTCAAATAGAATTAGACATTTTTGTACTTAAACATTTATATAATGTAAATCATGACCGTAAATTGCAATTTAGAACCCCGTCCAAAAGAAAATATTTTCCTTAATCCTTAATTCACATAAATCTGGCAGTTATTGAGTCGGGTGGATAAATTATTTGACAGAATTTTCTACTGTTATATACTTGTAGGAGCTTGTTTTATTGAGGTTTTACAAAATTTATTTAAGAAAAAAAGCCTTCAACTCCTTGAAGTTGATATGCATTAAAAATATGAAAATTAAAAGGAATACTGCATTTTAATTATTTAGTCATGTTGTATAAAATTAGTTACATGTTTACAAACAGATATGAAATATGACAGTTATGTCAATGATGGTAAAAAATAACACAAACAAATTGTAATTGCTATATCTAATTTAATTAGAATATAACAAACAAACAGAAAAAATCAAACTAGGAATAAATGAACCATGCATGCTTGTCTTCAAATTGACAAGAAAATATATCCTTCAGATACAAACATTTGTAATTTGTGTTTGCTCATAGAAAATTTACACACCCAATAATTTGCACTTTATAAAACTTTGTATTGAGAGAACATGTAGAATGTTTACAACATGATGAATGTTCTATGTTATTAGGAAACAAAATAGTTGTGTTATAATAAAAGTAAATCAATTTAGAGATGGGGTTTAAATAAAGATGTAAAGACTTACAAATAAGCTTGTAGTTTGTAAGAATTAAACTTTTATTCAACTTTGTTATGTCTATATATAAATTTATAATAGCTATGAATTTGAGACCAAAAAAATGGTATATTTTTCTTATGGTTCAAGAGGGTAAACCGTATACTCAGAATAACTGATGATAGGTGAAATATTTGCATAGATAATGATTTAAAGTTGATCTTCTAGTGGCAAATATATGATATCCTGTATATTCAGGACCAAATCAAATTACAATACATTGTATATTGAAATTTGAATCTAGTAGTTTGTTTGTTTGTGCAAAATATCTAGACCAAAATGAATGGCAAAAAATCATTAATGTTTGGCTGCCTCTGAAGAAGAGGACATTTTGGATCAGCATTACAACACTGGTTACTTACCAAACTCTTTGTTTTGTTGCATTGGTTAATGCGGATGTTGTACATGTTGAACTCTTTTTACAAGAGGCATCAGATTTAACAACCCATTCTTGTGTGAGTCAATGCAAGGCTGCAACATAATTTTTGCTATTTTAATCATTATTAGAAATACAAACTTTTTGAAAGGTTTCTAATGTTTATAAAAGTTCTTAGACCTTAGGCATAATTCACCACATTGTTTACAATACCGGGTTGTGTATTACATTCACCATTTCCATTCTTAATTTAATGATCATATTTTAGATCATGACACCTATTTCACCTGAAAAACAGGAAATAGACTTGGGACAAGATTTCCAGGAGATTTTGACGTGGATATATAACTGATGTACTCTCCCTTAAAAATGTGATGAGTAGCCTGGCAACACAATGGCAATATAATGTTCACAAAGAATAAATGACTAAAGGGAACTTTAAGATATGAAGCAGTTAATGTATATTATCGCTATTTTGTGCATTTTTCCTTTGATCTTTGTTTGTGATAATTTTTCATATCATACTGCTCGCTTGAGATGGTAAATTATCACTATAAAGTAAGGAGGCACGTGGCGTTGCTAATGAAATTGACATGAAATTGACAACGTCTTCATAGGTAAAATAACGATAAACAGATTATCATTGGTCATCTCAACTCGATTGCTTTCCTCGCTTTCGCTGTATCTATAGAAATCTATGCTGTATACTTTTTTCTAAAACTGGCTAAACATAAGATTGCTTCAAATGAGAAGCTTGAATACAAGAAATGATTTTGATGAAGATTTAGCTATAAAAACAAATGCATTTATATGAAAACTTGTGTGTCAAAATGAATATTTTTAAAGGAAGGTTATGGTCCGAGAAGTAATATGCATAAAGGATAGCAAAGCTTTTTGTTCTTTTATGTAACTTCAGATGATCTAGTTATTTTATTGCTCTTTGAAATTTTTAATTAAAGATAATTTTTATTTCAGGAAATTCCATTGGTGAAGATTATGGCCATACAGATGTAAGTACAACAGACAAGGACCATGAATGCTAAGGTCAAATGTCTAACAAATACACATTGCTTATAACTGATCTTCAACTACAACATATCTCTACTTAACAAATTAGATGAATTGGTATGATGAGGGGGGATAGGACCGTTATCGAGACTCCGGGATCAGGTGTTTTTAAGCTCGGGATTTCGGGATTGACCCTTTCGGGATTCAAGAATTCTTTGTTTTGGATTTCGGGACGTCGGTATTTACTTTATTTAAATTCGGGACCTCAGGATTTCGTGTTTTTTAAGCCCGGGATTTCGGGATCAGGACCCCTCCTATCCCCCCTCTATGATGTGATAGTAGAAAGGCATTATGTTTTCTGGTCTGTGTATCCTACTCATATTTCATCGGTATATAAACCTGACCAGATGACCATTCTTTATGGGGTTGAAGTTATTGATAAAGTATTTTTTTCCTGAATCTTCTGTCCCATCACACTTTTGAACTGTTATCAGAGTTTATTTAACATTGAAATGTATTAGGGTTTAGCTTGTGTGAGCAGCGCATTTGTGTGCTATGGACACATATATATTCATTTTATACATGTACAGTGAAACCTGAATAAACCAAATCCTGCATAAACCGAAAACCTGTATAAACCAAACATGTTCTTAAGCACCATCATATCAAATTATATGCCTTGTGAACCTGATAAAACCGAATAAAATCTTAAGTCCAGAAGAGGTTCGGTTTACACAGGTTTCACTGTATATGTTTTTGTCATACAACAGAGATACTAATTGTAGTTCAAATTAATTTTCTTACATTGTAGTCTCTATCAGGAAAACCCAATATGACACCCCCTTCTCCCTCAACACTGTCAGCACTGATAGATATAACAGCAGAACAGAAAACTATAGCAGATCTCAGGTAATTATTTAAAGGGACTTTTTTTTACTCGTCTATGTATTTGTATGGTAGATTATATTTGTTCTTTAGATTATAACAGTTCTTGTGAAGTGTGTTCGATTTTTTTTTCCAGTTTGAAATTTTACTATTTGGTGAAACCTTACATGTATATGATGTAAAATCTAAACAGTCTTACTGTATTGGACAATAGGATATTGGAAGAGGTTGTTTTAAACGCAAGCCGGTATTTGTGGACATCGAAGTTTTAGAATATATATTATACTCTTGAAAATTGAATTATTAATTATATATGCAAAAGGGTTTAATTTCCTTTTTATCATTTTAATTAAAATCAACAAAATATTTTGTTTGCCTGAAACACAGAAATCTTATTTTACATTTTAGTTTGGAATGAAATTGCTTATAGTCTAATTGAAATAGTTTTAAAAAAAAATGAAATTGAATAAGTCCTGAATGAATTTGGAAAATTGAATATAGCTTATAAGTTTTTATGGAAATTTTCAGAAAATTAGGTGCTACAGTTGTAAATCCGAAGTAAGATATAGATAATTATTTTAGATTTATAAACCAATCACATAAATATGTAATATTCTTAAGTCCATGCAATATGAAAATAGAGCTTTATAAATTTGGTGCTTCTAAAGCAATATATTCTTGCAAAATTAAAAGCAAAAATATCCTGGACTATTATTTGGAGATTTAACCAAATATGAAATAGTAAGATTCAATTCAGAGGAAACAAAATGTTATATATGTCTTTAGTTATGAGTTATTGATTTATCACATAAAATGTATGAATTTAGCTTGCCACAGTTGTAAATTGCTGTAACATCTATTATCAAAGTGTATAAGTTTGATGGAAAACTGAGGTTTTTATTATTTCCAAGTGATTGGTTTATAGAACAATATAAACTATGGGACAATTAGTAAGGTTAGGTCTTTTTATGTAAATTAAAAGGTGCATGGGACTCACAGATTTAGTAGATAGTAATTGTATGTAGAGGAAGCTGTAAAGATGATAAATGTTTAGTTATGGAAGACAGTATTAGTCATAACTAACACTTTGTATTCTATCATGCCTTATTATGTTTTATTTAAAGTCATTTCATCAATAATTAGCATGTTTATTTATTTTATAAAACAACCTGTAAACATTTTTTGAAAAAATTAAATACAGCTTTTGATTTCAGCTTTTGCCTCAGTCCTGGAATAAAAAACCTTTAAAGGCCATATTTTTTATTTCAATCTTGATTATGAAGGCATATTTTTTTTGTATCAGTCTATTCGCTCTATATATATGATTTATAACAATAGATCAATTGCAAATGAGACAATTTTTTTTCCAGTTAGACAGATTTTTACAAAGTATTGTTCAAATACATATTAATGTGGAATAAGTTTATTTTTAACATAGAGACAAGAAAAGGATACTTATAAATAGTCTGTGGAGATTTTTGAAAGAAAAATTCTTGTAATTGTATTTTACAGGAATCAACTTGACTCTCAGAGGAAAGAAACTGATCGTTTACAGCAGACTCTGTATAGTGGAGAATTCTCCAACTTTAAGTCTGTTCCAGTATCTCATCACTCAGGGTTACCAAGTAGTCCATCTAAAACTGGGTTCTCTACCCTGCCATCTACAGAACTATTCTCTGCTAGACGACCTGTATATGATTACAATCCCCCGTAAGTAGTCCATCTAAAACTGGGTTCTCTACCCTGCCATCTACAGAACTATTCTCTGCTAGAAGACCTGTATATGATTACAATCCGCCGTAAGTAGTCCATCTAAAACTGGGTTCTCTACCCTGCCATCTACAGAACTATTCTCTGCTAGACAACCTGTATACGATAACATTCCCCGGTAAGATTTTAACATACCGGTAACTGATTTTTATACGACTGCAAAATTTGAAAATTGAGTTTGTTCCAACAGTTTAGGAATTAGGGGCCAAAAAAGGGCCCAAATAAGCATTATTCTTGGTTTTCGCACAATAACTTTAATATAAGTAAATAGAAATCAATGAAATTTAAACACAAGGTTTATGACCACAAAGGGAAGGTTGGGATTGATTTTTGGAGTTGAGGTCCCAACAGTTTAGGCATTAGGGGCCAAAAAGGGGCCCAAATAAGCATTATTTTTGGTTTTCGCACCATAACTTTAGTATAAGTAAATAGAAATCTGTGAAATTTAAACACAAGGTTTATGACCATAAAAGGAAGGTTGGGTTTGATTTTGGGAGTTTTGGTACCAACAGTTAAGGAATAAGGGTCCAAATTTGAACTTTGTTTGATTTCATCAAAAATTCAATAATTGGGGTTCTTTGATATGTTAAATCTAACTGTGTATGTAGATTCTTAATTTTTGGTCCCGTTTTCAAATTGGTCTACATTAAGGTCCAAAGGGTCCAAAATTAAACTTAGTTTGATTTTAACAAAAATTGAATCCTTGGGGTTCTTTGATATGCTGAATCTAAAAATGTACTTAGATTTTTAATTATTGGCCCAGTTTTCAAGTTGGTCCAATTTGGGGTCCAAAATTAAACTTTGTTTGATTTCATCAAAAATTGAATAATTGGGGTTCTTTGAAAAGCTGAATCTAACTGTGTATGTAGATTCTTAATTTTTGGTCCCAATTTCAAATTGGTCTACATTAAGGTCCAAAGGGTCCAAAATTAAACTTAGTTTGATTTTAACAAAAATTGAATCCTTGGGGTTCTTTGATATGCTGAATCTAAAAATGTACTTAGATTTTTGATTATTGGCCCAGTTTTCAAGTTAGTCCAAATCGGGGTCCAAAAATGCCAAATCTAACTGTGTATGTAGATTCTTAATTTTTGGTCCTGTTTTCAAATTGGTCTACATTAAAGTCCAAAGGGTCCAACATTAAACTAAGTTTGATTTTAACAAAAATTTAATTCTTGGGCTTTTTTGATATGCTGAATCTTCAAGTGGTTTCAAATCAGGATCCAAAATTATTATATTAAGTATTGTGCAATAGCAAGAAATTTTCAATTGCACAGTATTTTAAAAGCAATAGCAAGAAATCTTCAATTGCACAGTATTGTACATTAGCAAGAAATTTTCAATTGCACAGTATTGCGCAATAGAAGAAATCTTCAATTGCACAGTATTGTGCAATAGCAAATATTTTCAATTGCACAGTATTGCGCAATAGCAAGAAATATCTAATTGCACAATATTGTGCAATAGCAAGAAATTTTCATTTGGAGTTATCTTTTCTTGTCCAGAATAGTAGTTGAATCAACTTAAATCATTGTTTTATACAATATACAATGTATATTCACTTTTACTACCAACTGATAAATTAAAACAATCTTTACCATTCAGTGATAACAAGCACTTTATTTTACATTTTAATATTTTCTGATGTATTTAAATGAGTAGTTATTGTTACAAACTCCATTAGAAATTTGAATTGAGATCAGTTTTTAGAAATAGGAAAGGGGGATGTGAAAAAAAAATGGGGGATTAAATTTTTCTCATTTCAGATTTCATAAATAAAAAGAAAATTTCTTCAAACATTTTTTTGAGAGGATTAATATTCAACAGCATAGCCAATTGCTCAAAGGCAAAAAAAATATTTTAAGTCTCATTAGACGGTAAGACCACATTCATTCTGTGTCAGAAACCTATGCTGTGTCAACTATTTAATCACAATCCAAATTTAGAGCTGAATCCAGCTTGAATGTTGTGTCCATACCTGCCCAAACCATTCAGGGTTCAACCTCTGCGGTCGTATAAAGCTGCGCCCTGTGGAGCATCTGGTTATCAGTTTAAATTAACAATGGTATACTTCAAATTCATTTCAATGAAGTTCTGTCAAAAATCCTGTTTTTGACCAGTCAGTATTTTATCACTTTGTTCTTGTCAGGATGCTGTCTTTGTTTCTTTTTCAAGGGTAATACAGGGCATAAAAAATGTGGTCATCAATGACCTACTAGGGAAAGTGGTTCTGATGGCCACCCACACCTGTTTCAAAGTAAAATATTAATCCCCTATCCAAAATCAATTATAAAAAAAAATAATTTACATTTATTTCATTTTTGTCGAGCCTGCAACTTTTGTTGCAGAAAGCTCGACATAGGGATAGTGATCCGGCGGCGGCGGCGGCGGTGTTAGCTAACTTCTTAAAAGCTTTATATTTTAGAAGGTGGAAGACCTGGATGCTTCATACTTTGTATATAGATGCCTCATGTTACGAAGTTTCCGTCAGTCACATGTCCAATGTCCTTGACCTCATTTTCATGGTTCAGTGACCACTTGAAAAAAAAGTTCAAATTTTTTGTAATGTTGAATTCTCTCTTATTATAAGTAATAGGATAACTATATTTGATATGTGCGTACCTTGCAAGGTCATCATGTCTGTCAGACAGTTTTCACTTGACCTCGACCTCATTTCATGGATCAGTGAACAAGGTTAAGTTTTGGTGGTCAAGTCCATATCTCAGATACTATAAGCAATAGGGCTAGTATATTCGGTGTATGGAAGGACTGTAAGGTGTACATGTCCAACTGGCAGGTGTCATCTGACCTTGACCTCATTTTCATGATTCAGTGGTTATAGTTAAATTTTTGTGTTTTAGTCTGTTTTTTTCATACTATATGCAATAGGTCTACTATATTTGTTGTATGGAATGATTGTAAGGTGTACATGTCCAGCGAGCAGATGTCATGTGACCTTGACCTCATTTTCATGGTTCAGTGGTTATAGTTAAATTTTGTGTTTTGGTCTGTTTTTTTTCATACTATATGCAATAGGTCTACTGTATTTGTTGTATGGAATGATTGTAAGGTGTACATGTCTAGCGGGCAGATGTCATGTGACCTTGACCTCATTTTCATGTTCAGTGGTCAAAGTTAAGT